>NW_018403345.1:99420-105380 GCF_002113885.1 Mizuhopecten yessoensis | reverse complement strand
GTAGTGGTATGTGTGGTAGTGGTATGTGTGGTAGTGGTATGTGTGGTGGTGGTATGTGTGGTAGTGGTATGTGTGGTAGTGGTATGTGTGGTAGTGGTATGTGTGGTGGTGGTATGTGTGGTGGTGGTGGTATGTGTGGTGGTATGTGTGGTGGTATGTGTGGTAGTGGTATGTGTGGTGGTATGTGTGGTGGTATGTGTGGTGGTATGTGTGGTAGTGGTATGTGTGTGTATAAGTAAACGATTATTTATTGATTGATTTCGTTTTGAAATATTTCATTTGTCGTTGTGTATTTTACGGCTTCTGGAATGAAAGTCTTGTTTATTTACATCCAGGTTTTCACTATCACTCTTCTAGCATTTTCAATAAACTGTCTTTCTATTGGCTGACCTCTCAACTGTCTCTCTCTTCTATTGGCCATTACTTCTATGAAAGGGAAACACCCTCTATTGGTTCACGGTGTCAATAAAACACGTGTACACACGTTCCATCATCAGTCAGTACAGGAGCTAGACCCTGGTACAGCTAATATTTCCCCCTTTCTTTCCTTTTCTAACCTCCAGTCCGACTGGTCTGTGTTAAGGTGGGTGCTGTTATTATGTGAGTGTCTGGGCGAAGCTCATGTTGGCTGACCCATGTACGTGTTGTTTTGTCTGACTGTTATGTCCTGACGATAGCCTGCAACTGGTAGGGGCTCAGTACGTATTGTTAGTGTATTGTAACTGTATTCCCTTGTCTGTTTCTACTGTTTACTGTAATAAAATATGTCTAAATGTAACTCCTGAGTTAGTAATATATACTTCACGGAACCCCAGACTATTTACTGTAATAAAATATGTCTAAATGTAACTCCTGAGTTAGTAATATATACTTCACGGAACCCCAGACTATTTACTGTAATAAAATATGTCTAAATGTAACTCCTGAGTTAGTAATATATACTTCACGGAACCCCAGACTATTTACTGTAATAAAATATGTCTAAATGTAACTCCTGAGTTAGTAATATATACTTCACGGAACCCCAGACTATTTACTGTAATAAAATATGTCTAAATGTAACTCCTGAGTTAGTAATATATACTTCACGGAACCCCAGACTATTTACTGTAATAAAATATGTCTAAATGTAACTCCTGAGTTAGTAATATATACTTCACGGAACCCCAGACTATTTACTGTAATAAAATATGTCTAAATGTAACTCCTGAGTTAGTAATATATACTTCACGGAACCCCAGACTATTTACTGTAATAAAATATGTCTAAATGTAACTCCTGAGTTAGTAATATATACTTCACGGAACCCCAGACTATTTACTGTAATAAAATATGTCTAAATGTAACTCCTGAGTTAGTAATATATACTTCACGGAACCCCAGACTATTTACTGTAATAAAATATGTCTAAATGTAACTCCTGAGTTAGTAATATATACTTCACGGAACCCCAGACTATTTACTGTAATAAAATATGTCTAAATGTAACTCCTGAGTTAGTAATATATACTTCACGGAACCCCAGACTATTTACTGTAATAAAATATGTCTAAATGTAACTCCTGAGTTAGTAATATATACTTCACGGAACCCCAGACTATTTACTGTAATAAAATATGTCTAAATGTAACTCCTGAGTTAGTAATATATACTTCACGGAACCCCAGACTATTTACTGTAATAAAATATGTCTAAATGTAACTCCTGAGTTAGTAATATATACTTCACGGAACCCCAGACTATTTACTGTAATAAAATATGTCTAAATGTAACTCCTGAGTTAGTAATATATACTTCACGGAACCCCAGACTATTTACTGTAATAAAATATGTCTAAATGTAACTCCTGAGTTAGTAATATATACTTCACGGAACCCCAGACTATTTACTGTAATAAAATATGTCTAAATGTAACTCCTGAGTTAGTAATATATACTTCACGGAACCCCAGACTATTTACTGTAATAAAATATGTCTAAATGTAACTCCTGAGTTAGTAATATATACTTCACGGAACCCCAGACTATTTACTGTAATAAAATATGTCTAAATGTAACTCCTGAGTTAGTAATATATACTTCACGGAACCCCAGACTATTTACTGTAATAAAATATGTCTAAATGTAACTCCTGAGTTAGTAATATATACTTCACGGAACCCCAGACTATTTACTGTAATAAAATATGTCTAAATGTAACTCCTGAGTTAGTAATATATACTTCACGGAACCCCAGACTATTTACTGTAATAAAATATGTCTAAATGTAACTCCTGAGTTAGTAATATATACTTCACGGAACCCCAGACTATTTACTGTAATAAAATATGTCTAAATGTAACTCCTGAGTTAGTAATATATACTTCACGGAACCCCAGACTATTTACTGTAATAAAATATGTCTAAATGTAACTCCTGAGTTAGTAATATATACTTCACGGAACCCCAGACTATTTACTGTAATAAAATATGTCTAAATGTAACTCCTGAGTTAGTAATATATACTTCACGGAACCCCAGACTATTTACTGTAATAAAATATGTCTAAATGTAACTCCTGAGTTAGTAATATATACTTCACGGAACCCCAGACTATTTACTGTAATAAAATATGTCTAAATGTAACTCCTGAGTTAGTAATATATACTTCACGGAACCCCAGACTATTTACTGTAATAAAATATGTCTAAATGTAACTCCTGAGTTAGTAATATATACTTCACGGAACCCCAGACTATTTACTGTAATAAAATATGTCTAAATGTAACTCCTGAGTTAGTAATATATACTTCACGGAACCCCAGACTATTTACTGTAATAAAATATGTCTAAATGTAACTCCTGAGTTAGTAATATATACTTCACGGAACCCCAGACTATTTACTGTAATAAAATATGTCTAAATGTAACTCCTGAGTTAGTAATATATACTTCACGGAACCCCAGACTATTTACTGTAATAAAATATGTCTAAATGTAACTCCTGAGTTAGTAATATATACTTCACGGAACCCCAGACTATTTACTGTAATAAAATATGTCTAAATGTAACTCCTGAGTTAGTAATATATACTTCACGGAACCCCAGACTATTTACTGTAATAAAATATGTCTAAATGTAACTCCTGAGTTAGTAATATATACTTCACGGAACCCCAGACTATTTACTGTAATAAAATATGTCTAAATGTAACTCCTGAGTTAGTAATATATACTTCACGGAACCCCAGACTATTTACTGTAATAAAATATGTCTAAATGTAACTCCTGAGTTAGTAATATATACTTCACGGAACCCCAGACTATTTACTGTAATAAAATATGTCTAAATGTAACTCCTGAGTTAGTAATATATACTTCACGGAACCCCAGACTATTTACTGTAATAAAATATGTCTAAATGTAACTCCTGAGTTAGTAATATATACTTCACGGAACCCCAGACTATTTACTGTAATAAAATATGTCTAAATGTAACTCCTGAGTTAGTAATATATACTTCACGGAACCCCAGACTATTTACTGTAATAAAATATGTCTAAATGTAACTCCTGAGTTAGTAATATATACTTCACGGAACCCCAGACTATTTACTGTAATAAAATATGTCTAAATGTAACTCCTGAGTTAGTAATATATACTTCACGGAACCCCAGACTATTTACTGTAATAAAATATGTCTAAATGTAACTCCTGAGTTAGTAATATATACTTCACGGAACCCCAGACTATTTACTGTAATAAAATATGTCTAAATGTAACTCCTGAGTTAGTAATATATACTTCACGGAACCCCAGACTATTTACTGTAATAAAATATGTCTAAATGTAACTCCTGAGTTAGTAATATATACTTCACGGAACCCCAGACTATTTACTGTAATAAAATATGTCTAAATGTAACTCCTGAGTTAGTAATATATACTTCACGGAACCCCAGACTATTTACTGTAATAAAATATGTCTAAATGTAACTCCTGAGTTAGTAATATATACTTCACGGAACCCCAGACTATTTACTGTAATAAAATATGTCTAAATGTNGCATAGAATGATTATGGTAAGGTGGGGAACAAAGCTGGCATAGAATGATTATGGTAAGGTGGGGAACAAAGCTAGCATAGAATGATTGTGGTAAGGTAGGGAACAAAGCTGGCATAGAATGATTATGGTAAGGTGGGGAACAAAGCTGGCATAGAATGATTATGGTTGGGGATGGGAACAAAGCTAGCATAGAATGATTATGGTAAGGAGGGGAACAAAGCTAGCATTGAATGATTATGGTAAGGGGGGGAACAAAGCTAGCATAGAATGATTATGGTAAGGAGGGGAACAAAGCTGGCATAGAATGATTTTGGTTAGGTGGGGAACAAAGCTAGCATAGAATGATTATGGTTAGGCGGAGAACAAAGCTGGCATAGAATGATTATGGTTGGGGATGGGAACAAAGCTAGCATAGAATGATTATGGTAAGGTAGGGAACAAAGCTGGCATATAATGATTATGGTAAGGTGGGGAACAAAGCTGGCATAGAATGATTATGGTTGGGGATGGGAACAAAGCTAGCATAGAATGATTATGGTTAGGTGGGGAACAAAGCTGGCATAGAATGATTATGGTAAGGAGGGGAACAAAGCTAGCATTGAATGATTATGGTAAGGTGGGGAACAAAGCTGGCATAGAATGATTATGGTAAGTTGGGGAACAAAGCTAGCATAGAATGATTATGGTTAGGAGGGGAACAAAGCTAGCATTGAATGATTATGGTAAGGTGGGGAACAAAGCTAGCATAAAATAATTATGGTTAGGTGGGGAACAAAGCTGGTGTGAAATAATTATGGTAAGGTGGATGACTAAAGGCGAAGAAGCCCATTAAACAGGACAAACGTAAAGTTAGACTAGCATGGATGTGGTCATTATAACTCTTTCTGTAGACGCTATCCATTAGGGTATGAGGGCAATTTATGAGTCTCAAACTCCCTTAAAAAAATCCCCAAACTTTGTATATGGACATCACTGGGCGTGAAGGAGGGGTCCAATGTTTCTGTCTGGTCCCCCAAACTTCTNTGCCCCCCACACACCCCACCCAGCTCCTAGTACTTGAGATACATACTTGCTTACCACTGAATCTCCCAATGGCAGTCATGACCCCCATTAAGAAATTAATAAGTGATCACGTGTGACAATATTTTCGTGTCAAATTTTATAATTTAGTGTCATAAATTTCTCCCTCTGTCTGTCTAAAAATATCTTCCATGTACAATTTTGGGATCTGACTGCCAGGTTGGAGACTAACAAATAACACACAGAGGCCTGCATAGGCGAAGGCTTCTTTTAAAGAATTTGTTCTTGGTTTCAGCAAGAGTTGAGACTTGTTGGCTATGATTATCGTTAGACATTGTGTAGATATTTGTCCTGAAATTTGGTTGAGAAGTAATTGAATAGCTGTGCTATACTGCCTGTAGCTTGGTATGTTTTATAGAAACATGCAGTTTGCCATGACGGGTCCAAGAACCACTGCCAAAAACTCAAACTATGTATGGCAAACATTTTTTCCGGCATGACCATAGCTATGATAAATATAATTGTAATATACAAAATATAATCAACAACAGTGTTTTGAGAGAAAAGTTAAGCGGAACTAGACTGAGATCCAAACCCTTGACCTCAGGTTATATATGAATCTAAGTGGAGGTTACTGTATAAATGAAAAACTAGAATGTAGTGGGATAGGGATAGAGTACAGGGATGTTCCCCAACTGGAGTCAACATCAGTGGAACGTAGGTCTATATATGTAGAGTGGACTGGAGTAAACATCAGTGAAACGTAGGTCTTTATATGTAGAGTGGACTGGAGTCAACATCAGTGAAACGTAGGTCTTTATATGTAGAGTGGACTGAAGTAAACATCAGTGAAACGTAGGTCTTTATATGTAGAGTGGACTGGAGTCAACATCAGTG
>NW_018403345.1:92690-93435 GCF_002113885.1 Mizuhopecten yessoensis | reverse complement strand
TAAGTACTGTACTAGTAAATATGTGAAATGACAAACTCACTTTGAAGGTTGGCTTTCATACACATCAGTATTAAGTTTAGATCAAAAGTTACCTCAAGGTGCATTTACTGTTAACATGACTCGATCAAACAGATTAGAGGAAAGAAGAGAAAAGATCGAACTGACAAAGATCTAATGAAGATGGTACAAAGGTGGGCGCCAAGATCCCTTTGGGATCTCTTGTATAATTAGACTTCCTGCAAGTTTGCTTAAGTGATAAACACCTTTCAGACCTTAAAACAGTACTCTTTGATAGATTACAGCTCTCCTGTAAACTGCAAATTAGAAAAAAAGTGTCTTGATGGGTTGTGTGGGGCTGCCTAAATAATGGATGGCTCATAAAGGAGTTGGTCTGGTTTTAGAACCTGATTGATTTTTAGGTCACCTGAGACAAAGTCTCAAGTGACCTATTGCGATCGCCTTTTGTCCGTCATCGTCCATCGTGCGTCGTGGGTCCGTAAACAATTTACATTTTCGACTTCTTCTCCAAAACCACTGAACCAATTTCAATGAAATTTTGCAGGAACCTTCCATGGACAAATGTCAACAAAAACAGTTGCCGGTTTAGTCCCAAGCCCCCAGGGGCCTGAGGGGCGGGGCCAAAAAGGGTCAAATTGACTAAAATTTCAAAAATCTTCTTCTCAAGACCCAGATATGGTAGAATCAAATACTCTTCATAGATGGAAGGGTCTTAAGGTGCTTTACC
>NW_018403345.1:67807-92625 GCF_002113885.1 Mizuhopecten yessoensis | reverse complement strand
TGAGTTGACAGTTTGATACTTTGAAAATTTTGAGCCAGCCCTACCCCCAAGGGCTGTAGGGTGGGGCCCAAAGGAGTCAGTGTGCTAAAATTTCTTCATTTTCCTTGTTTAGAATCAGAGGTGCTAGTTTCAAATACTTTTTAGTCTTAAATCTGTATGCTAGATATTGAATAAGGTGGTTTTATTGTTTTTTGTCACTTTGAATAATATTTCTGTACATGTTAAAAACAAAATCAACTCTGTATAAATATATCAGGTGACCGTTAAGGCCCATGGGCCTCTTGTTAATATTGCTTTTGTCAGGTCTTTTGATTGTCACTTAAATACACCTAACACTGTAATCTTGTGAGAAGGAATACACTAAAATTTACACCAATCGTAAAATAGATGGAAGAATTTAAGAATGCATTTATTTTCAAGAAAATTATTCATTGTGAATCATCTTCTTTGTAATGAAGACCTTTGATAAAATTTAAATAAGAGGTACTGGTATATGTATTCCTAAAATCAGGTCCAGACCAACGAAGGTGTCTTCAGGGCATTACAAGTTTATATCAGGTCCATATCAACCAGGAAGTGTACAGGGCATTACAAGTTTAGATCAAGTCAAGACCACCAGGAAGTGTTCAGGGCATTACAAGTTTAGATCAGGTCCATATCAACCAGGAAGTGTACAGGGCATTACAAGTTTATATCAGGTCCATATCAACCAGGGAGTCTTCAGGGCATTACAAGTTTATATCAGGTCCATATTAACCAGGAAGTGTTCAGGGCATTACAAGTTTATATCAGGTCTGTATCAACCAGGAAGTGTTCAGGGCATTACAAGTTTATATCAGGTCCATATCAACCAGGGAGTGTTCAGGACCTTACACTTTAGATCTGTCTGCTTTCATTGCAGACTTTCAAAGTTACAAAATCAATAATAAGTTTGCAAAATAGTGTTAAGCCTTTCTGTTTTCTGATATAGATTCCAGTTTCATTGAGTCCCTGGAGGGAGTGTTCCCTGGCAAATCTGCATGAATCGATAGCAGAAAATTGTTATATTCCATTTCACTATATGTGTCTGTGATAGATTTACTTGTGTAAGATGCCATGGTGGTAGCAAAATAATGATTATCTCGGTAGGTCTGAACATGTAATGAATCTCTGATGACATAAAAGGATGATTTCTCTATAATACATATTGGAAATAGGTATATTTGTATGTACCACAGCCAGCTAGGTCTTCAGAATTCTCATTAAATGAAATGAAAGTGGAGACATGAGGTCTGTGATGCTTACTTCCTATTCAACCTGTTTCTGGTGGTTCTTCGTACGTCACATGCAGTCATTAATTATAAATTGAATATTTAGCCCAGAGGGTCATGTGAGCTCATGTCATGTGGTATGGACTGTGTCTATCGTCTATCCATTGTATGTCGTCATATTTTCTTTTTAAATGCTACTTGTCCAGAATGGCTGATGGTATTTTCACTAAATTAGGCCTGGAGCATCTCTAGAACAAGTTGCGTTAAATGGAGGACATGAGCCCCCTAGGCGCAGAAAAATTGCCTTACCTGAGGTGGGGGGGGGGTCTGGAAGAAAGGATTTTGACCAGATTTGGTCCGGTGAATCATTGGACCTGCATAGGAAATCAATGTTGTATAAGAAGAGGATTTCCAGACATGGCTGCTTAAGATTTTCTATCCCATTGAACAGTGTGGCTACACCAAACCTTCAAAAGTGGACCTCAGATATTTCTAGGGTATATCTCATACACTCTCTAACCTACATTTACCAAATTTGTATTCAAGTACCTCTGGGGATGGCAGAGTGATACCAATCGGGTCTAGTGCCTCATTGTATACAGAGTTACTGCCCTTTGCTCACTGCGTACTTTGTTTGGAGTAGATAACTCATACTGTTCCACCTACAATTTACCAAGTTTTTTTATTTGAGTTCCTCTTGAGATGTTGGAGTGTCACATAATAAAATTGCATCTAGTGTCCTTCTATTTATAGAGTTACTATGATATCTTTTCTTTGACTTTGACAAAAAAAATTATACAAATACCTTGAAATAGGGTTTGATTGACATAAATCTTTGTATTTCATGAGGTTTGGGTCTTATTGATTTATGTTTTCAAGGTTTTTAGCCCACCATCATCTGATGGTGGGCTATTCAAATCATCCTGCGTCCATGGTCCGTCGTCCGTCCGTAAACGATTCTTGTTATCGGTATTTCTCAAGAAGTACCAGAGGGATCTTTCTCAAATTTTATATGCAGGTTCCCCTTGGTCCTGAGCTGTGCAGGGCAACTTTTGAGACTGATCGGATAAACAACATGGCCGACAGGAAGCCATCTTGGATTTTGATATTGAAAGTTTGTTATCGCTATTTCTCGGGAAGTATCAGAGGGATCTTTCTCAAATTTTATATGTAGGTTCCCCTTGGTCCTTAGCTGTGCAGGGCAACTTTTGAGACTGATCGGATAAACAACATGGCCGACAGGCAGCCATCTTGTATTTTGATAATGAAATTTTGTTATCGCTATTTCTCGGGAAGTACGGGAGGGATCTTACTCAAATTTTAAATGTAGGTTTCCCCTTGATCCCTCGTTGTGTATGTTATATTTTGAGACTGATCATAAAAACAAAATGGATTAAAAGAACTAAACAGATCTTTCTCATATTGCAATGATCGATTCTATTTCTTTCACATGAAGTACTGTACTAGTAAATATGTGAAATGACAAACTCACTTTGAAGGTTGGCTTTCATACACATCAGTATGAAGTTTAGATCAAAAGTTACCTCAAGGAGCATTTACTGTTAACATGACTCGATCAAACAGATTATATATAATTAGAGGAAAGAAGAGAAAAGATTTACCTCTGGGATCTCTTGTTACAAATTGTTATTCTTTTAGCAAATTCAAATATATGTCATTAAGTTGAAGTAAATTCTTGAAATCAAGATAAGTATTGAAGGCATTGAAGTGATAAACAGTAACCAAGGCGATAATTTGTCAATTTGTTTACCATTAATTAATCTGTTTAAGACAATTTATGTGTCACTGTTTTTATCATCAACGAGTTGAGGTCCCCAGAGAGCCTATAAATCAAGGGGATACAGTACAAAGATGCGGCTCTAATTGGGACAGGAATCGGCCTCAGTGAAAGGTTCGACCTCTGCCCTCGGATGATGTAAGATGGCATGAGATCAATAAGAACATACATTGTTTGCGGAGGCTTGGAGCAGATATGGAGAAATACAAGGAAACAGATTAAATGTTAAGGATATATGTTTTGATCAATATGTAGAGAAAGCTGATGTGGTGAGAGGCAATAAAGATAGGCAAAATACAAGTTATAGATTTAGACATAGGAACCATGCATGCCGACAGGATCGTTGTGAGATCCTAGTTGGGGAATGTAAAATTGCAGGTATTACCTGGAGTGATCAGGATGAATATGCACATATACCCTGACTATGGTGTGAACCAATCAATATTAAACCTATAGCAATTTGTGTGTGCTCTAGCTACTAGGGCAAAGCATCTTATGAATGTGCTGGTACAGGGATGGTGCGACCTTACAGAACTGAGTTAAAGTATACATGTCCTGCTGGTAAAGGGATGGTGTGACCTTACAGGGCTGATTTACAGTATACATGTCCTGCTGGTACAGGGATGGTGTGACCTTACAGGGCTGAGTTACAGTATAATATCCTGCTGGTACAGGGATGGTGCGACCTTACAGGGCTGAGTTACAGTATACATGTCCTGCTGTTACAGGGATGGTGTGGCCTTACAGGGCTGAGTTTACAGTATACATGTCCTGCTGGTACAGGGATGGTTTGACCTTACAGGGCTGAGTTACAGTATACATGTCCTGCTGTTACAGGGATGGTGTGACCTTACAGGGCTGAGTTACAGTATACTATCCTGTTGGTACAGGGATGTTGTGACCTTACAGGACTGAGATACAGAATACATGTCCTGCTGGTACAGGGATGGTGTGGCCTTACAGGGCTGAGTTACAGTATACATGTCCTGCTGGTACAGGGATGGTTTGCCCTTACAGGGCTGAGTTACAGTATACATGTCCTGCTGGGACAGGGATGGTGTGACCTTACAGGGCTGAGTTACAGAGTACATGTCCTGCTGGTACAGGTATGGTGTGTCCTTACAGGGATGAGTTACAGTATACATGTCCTGCTGGTACAGGGATGGTTTGCCCTTACAGGGCTGAGTTACAGTATACATGTCCTGCTGGGACAGGGATGGTGTGACCTTACAGGGCTGAGTTACAGAGTACATGTCCTGCTGGTACAGGGATGGTGTGACCTTAAAGGGCTGAGTTACAGTATACATGTGCTGCTGGTACAGGGATGGTGTGACCTTAAAGGGCTGAGTTACAGTATACATGTGCTGCTGGTACAGGGATGGTGCGACCTTACAGGGCTGAGTTACAGTATACATGTGCTGCTGGTACAGGGATGGCGTGACCTTACAGGGCTGAGTTACAGTATACTATCCTGTTGGTACAGGGATGTTGTGACCTTACAGGACTGAGGTACAGAATACATGTCCTGCTGGTACAGGGATGGTGTGTCCTTACAGGGCTGAGTTACAGTATACATGTCCTGCTGTTACAGGGATGGTGTGGCCTTACAGGGCTGAGTTATAGTATACATGTCCTGCTGTTACAGGGATGGTGTGGCCTTACAGGGCTGAGTTATAGTATACATGTCCTGCTGTTACAGGGATGGTGTGACCTTACAGGGCTGAGTTACAGTATACTATCCTGTTGGTACAGGGATGGTGTGACCTTACAGGACTGAGTTACAGTATACATGTCCTGCTGGTACAGGGATGGTTTGACCTTACAGGGCTGAGTTACAGTATACATGTGCTGCTGGTACAGGGATGGTGTGACCTTAAAGGGCTGAGTTACAGTATACATGTCCTGCTGGTACAGGGACCGCATGATCTTTTGGTGCTGAGATACAGAAAAGGCAATGCCATCCTTGAAAACAAAACTAGTTACCCAGGTAATCTGGAACAAACAGGTTTTGCCACATTAGCAATTCTTTCTGGACAAAAATAGAAAGAATAATTTTCTAGGATTGAACAGAAATAGATTATCCTTTAAAAAAACCAGTTGATTTATATTGGGTATTGCAAAATAAATGCATCTGTAAAAACTTAAGTATTGTAAATTTAGAAATTGCATCTTACAGAAAAACACTTGATTATTTAAGGGAGCCCATATGGTGAGTTTAAATAATTACCATAGAGGCTCTTGGTAGCTGACGACTGCCTTTTCTACCTGGAGATTAACACAAGTATACAGAATACTTGACTTAATAACTACTGTAGAATCATATATTTTCGTGGGGTTAAAATTTCGTGGTTTTCATATATTACGTTTCAAGGACATTATATTTCGTTTATTTCTTATTTTCCCCTTTCTATATCATACCAAATATATGTTTACGTGGGAATTTAATTTCGTGGATTTTTGTTTTCCACGAAATAAACGAATTTGATGTCCCACGAAAATTTAATTTCATATCATTCAAATAAACAGTTGGCTGATACAGGCCACTAGTAATACACCAGGAGATTTCAAACAAACATCATCTATTACAACACAAGCACCACTCTCTTCACACCTGGTCACATGTAGGTTCTGCTGAACACTGTCACATGTAGGTTCTGGTGAACACTGTCACATGTAGGGTCTGGTAATACACCAGGAGATTTCAAACAAACATCATCTATTACAACACAAGCACCCCTCTCTTCACACCTGGTCACATGTAGGTTCTGGTGAAAACTGTCACATGTAGGTCCGGTGAACACAGTCACATGTAGGTTCTGGTGAACACTGTCACATGTAGGGTCTAGTGAACACTGTCACATGTAGGTCTGGTGAACACAGTCACATGTAGGGTCTGGTGAACACTGTCACATGTAGGTTCTGGTGAACACAGTCACATGTAGGGTCTGGTGAACACTGTCACATGTAGGGTCTGATGAACACTGTCACATGTAGGTCTGGGGAACACTGTCACATGGAGGGTCTTGTTAACACTGGCACATGTAGGTCTGGTGAACACTGTCACATGGAGGGTCTTGTTATCACTGTCACATGTAGGTCTGGTGAACACTGTCACATGGAGGGTCTTGTTAACACTGTCACATGTAGGTCTGGTGAACACTGTCACATGTAGGTCTGGTTAACACAGTCACATGTAGGGTCTGGTAAACACAGTCACATGTAGGTCTGGTGAACACTGTCACATGTAGGTTCTGGTGAACACTGTCACATGTAGGTCTGGTGAACACTGTCACATGTAGGGTCTGGTAAACACTGTCACATGTAGGTCTGGTGAACACTGTCACATGTAGGTCTGGTGAACACTGTCACATGTAGGGTCTGGTAAACACAGTCACATGTAGGTCTGGTGAACACAGTCACATGTAGGTTCTGGTGAACACTGTCACATGTAGGTCTGGTGAACACTGTCACATGTAGGGTCTGGTAAACACTGTCACATGTAGGTCTGGTGAACACAGTCATATGTAGGTCTGGTGAACACTGTCACATGTAGGGTCTGGTAAACACAGTCACATGTAGGTTCTGGTGAACACTGTCACATGGAGGGTCTGGTGAACACTGTCACATGGAGGGTCTGGTGAACACTGTCACATGTAGGTTCTGGTGAACACTGTCACATGTAGGTCTGGTGAACACTGTCACATGTAGGTCTGGTGAACACAGTCATATGTAGGTCTGGTGAACACTGTCACATGTAGGGTCTGGTAAACACAGTCACATGTAGGTTCTGGTGAACACTGTCACATGGAGGGTCTGGTGAACACTGTCACATGGAGGGTCTGGTGAACACTGTCACATGTAGGTTCTGGTGAACACTGTCACATGTAGGTCTGGTGAACACTGTCACATGTAGGTCTGGTGAACACAGTCATATGTAGGTCTGGTGAACACTGTCACATGTAGGGTCTGGTAAACACAGTCACATGTAGGTTCTGGTGAACACTGTCACATGGAGGGTCTGGTGAACACTGTCACATGGAGGGTCTGGTGAACACTGTCACATGTAGGTTCTGGTGAACACTGTCACATGTAGGTCTGGTGAACACTGTCACATGTAGGTCTGGTGAACACAGTCATATGTAGGTCTGGTGAACACTGTCACATGTAGGGTCTGGTAAACACAGTCACATGTAGGTTCTGGTGAACACTGTCACATGGAGGGTCTGGTGAACACTGTCACATGGAGGGTCTGGTGAACACTGTCACATGTAGGTTCTGGTGAACACTGTCACATGTAGGTCTGGTGAACACTGTCACATGTAGGTCTGGTGAACACAGTCATATGTAGGTCTGGTGAACACTGTCACATGTAGGGTCTGGTAAACACAGTCACATGTAGGTTCTGGTGAACACTGTCACATGGAGGGTCTGGTGAACACTGTCACATGTAGGGTCTGGTGAACACTGTCACATGTAGGTCTGGTGAATACAGTCACATGTAGGTTCTGGTGAACACTGTCACATGGAGGGTCTGCTGAACACTGTCACATGTAGGTCTGGTGAACACTGTCAAATGTAAGGTCTGGTGAACACTGTCACATGTAGGTTCTGGTGAACACTGTCTAATAAAGGTTCTGGTGAACACTGTCACAAATAGGTTCTGGTGAACACTGTCACATATAGGTTCTGCTGAACACTGTCACATATAGGTTCTGCTGAACACTGTCACATGGAGGTTCTGGTGAACACAGTCACATGTAGGTTCTTCTGAACACTGTCTAATAAAGGTTCTGGTGAACACTGTCACATGGAGGTTCTGCTGAACACTGTCACATGGAGGTTCTGGTGAAAACAGTCACATGAGGTTCTGCTGAACACTGTCACATGTAGGTCTGGTGAATGCTGTCACATGGAAGTTCTGGTGAACACAGTCACATGTAGGTTCTGGTGAACACTGTCACATGTAGGTCTGGTGAACACTCTCACATATAGGTTCTGCTGAACACTGTCACATGGAGGTTCTGGTGAAATGATGAGAGTTTTAATTACTCGATTATGACTAAGGACATGTTATAATTGGATATTAACTAATGATATGTGATTATTTGGTGATGGTTGACTAATCACCAGGAAACCTTGTTAGACCTGAGAGATTTGGAGATCAGGTAGTGTCACCAATGAATTAGACTATCCATACCTATGTATTAAATTGTGTTTTACCATGTACATAACTGATGAGCACACTTGTATAAAACACAATACAGGACATAAATCACAAAACAGACACTCAGGGGGAGTATATGAATCATATTTCCTATTTGTTTCACATTAGAGCTGAACAATTTGTGGGCATTAGACATACAGTCATTGGCTGAAAATTGGAAAGGTTTTTTATCGGGATGTTGTAGCCTTCTAACAGAACTAAGTATTTGTAAGGTTTAACATGTGAGTATCGTGAAGGACTAAAAGCGAGTGGCTGGCAAGTGGCGAGGAGATCCCTGGAGATATTTCGATAGATTTACTCCTGGTTATACCAAAGGCTTTGTATTGATTTTACAAAAGGACAATTGACTTTCTGTTCACATCCCAAGCTTTACTGTACTGCTGCTTCAGAGTTGATCTAAGAAATGAAAGCATCAAATTTACACACATCTCATATTGAATATTAAATGAAATTTTAAATGAAATTTTGAATTTATAAATTTCAATTTAGCCTGAAGTATGCTGTAGATGTATGTGGTGCTGTTGTGATGCTGACATGCAGATAGAATCTTGTGTTGGGAGGGTGTTTTCCATTGGAACTTAAGTATGGCTTCCATCAGTATGGGAGTACACTTTAGCATCCCCTTTTGATTAAAACACTTAATTGTTAGTGTTGTCTGAGCTTGTTTGGTACTCGATCTGTGTTTAATTATTCAGTCTGATTGTCAGTACATCTCCATGACCTGCCAACCATTACCTACCTACTGTTAAACCCTTATTGAGGTATAGTTTATTATTCAGTCTGATTGTCAGTACATCTCCATGACCTGCCAACCATTACCTACCTACTGTTGAACCCTTATTGAGGTATAGTTAATTATTCAGTCTGATTGTCAGTACATCTCCATGACCTGCTAACCATTACCTACCTACTGTTAAACCCTTATTGAGGGATAGTTTATTATTCAGTCTGATTGTCAGTACCTCTCCATGACCTGCCAACCATTACGTACCTACTGTTAAACCCTTATTGGGCTATAGTTTATTATTCAGTCTGATTGTCAGGACATCTCCATGACCTGCCAACCCTTACCTACCTACTGTTAAACCCTTATTTAGGTCTAGTTTATTATTCAGTCTGATTGTCAGTACATCTCCATGACCTGCCAGCCATTCCCATTACCTACCTACTGATAAACCCTTATTGGGGTATAGTTTATTATTAAGTCTGATTGTCAGTACATCTCCACGACCTGCCAACCATTACCTACCTACTGTTGAACCCTTATTGAGGTATAGTAAATTATTCAGTCTGATTGTCAGTACCTCTCCATGACCTGCCAACCATTACGTACCTACTGTTAAACCCTTATTGGTGTATAGTTTATTATTAAGTCTGATTGTCAGTACATCTCCACGACCTGCCAACCATTACCTACCTACTGTTGAACCCTTATTGAGGAATAGTTTATTATTCAGTCTGATTGTCAGTACTTCTCCATGACCTGCCAACCATTACCTACCTACTGTTGAACCCTTATTGAGGTATAGTTAATTATTCAGTCTGATTGACAGTACATCTCCATGACCTGCTAACCATTACCTACCTACTGTTAAACCCTTATTGAGGTACAGTTTATTTCACAAACTCACCTAATTGGATGATATACGTATTTGTACATGATGATTTTTTTTTATCGCCATTGAAATGTGCTTAATTTCCACAGGGAATTTAATTTTGTTTTATTAACAGTTATCAAAAATTGTGTGGAATGAAATACCCAGTGAATATGTTTTTTACTGTGACTTAAAAAACATCATGAATATATATTGACCATACCTGCCAACCCCGGATATATTGAAAGAGGGTGATGACCCTTTTTTGAAATAAAAAAGAGGGTCATAGCGTGTGATGTCTTTTTTTTTGCAACAAATATAAGAAAAGTAGATATTAATTTAGAACTTTAATATTTTAATGATGTAAAAGATATATTCTACAATCATTGAACTGTTCTTTAAGCAGATCTGGCTGATCCTCATCCACAATACCACATTCAAAGCAGAAAATTAAAAAGATTTGTCAACAACACAACTCATAATATTAATTCAAAATAATCAAAATGATACTGTTTTTTCACAGGCATTTGTTTCTCTCAATAAAAATGGTCCTGACAATAAGATGTCACATTCTACTCATATAAAATACCACTTTTTTTCTGTCAATAAAAATGTTCCTGACAAAAGGAAATCGCACCCTACTCATAAAAAATATCAGTTTTATATGTTAGGGTTTGAATTCTTATTGTCAGGAACACTTTTATTGACAGAAACAAATGCCTGTGCATGTTTTTGAATGCCTTAGTGACATTGCTTTTAGCACCAGATCCAACTGAAATATGCGATTAACAAAGAGTGCAGAATGCAGCGTTTGGTCCACAATCGCCAGACTTTATCCACTATAACTCATTTTTCTACGACATTTGATATGTGCACAATTATCTTTTCTTTTAGCATTTCTTGTAGTAGAACCTGCAAGTCCCGATAACGACTTCTCCCTCCCAGAAGATATAACGTTACCTTCAAAACGGATCTAAACTATGTAGATACAATTGTAAATCTTACTAATTACTTGTCGGCAAGTTCAGTAACAACAGTCTACTATATAAACATTTGTAAAAACAGTTCTAGTACGTATATAAACAACACACAACTTACCTGTCGGTGGAAACAGGAATGAGATCATCTTCCTTATGACAAAGGATGGAAAAGTCTAGAGAATTCTGAATGACTTAGGTAACTTCTAATAATCGAAAAGATTCCGGGCAAAAACAGGTGAAATTGACAAAATCCGGGTCAAAATCGTAATCCGGCATGTGAAGTTAAAAAAGCAGGTGAAGGACTAAAATTCCGAGTGTAACCCGAAGAAATCGGGTCACTTGGCAAGTATGATTGATACACAAAAAATTCATAGCCATGGCTACCCATTCATTTACTGCTGAATACTTCAGACGACCAATTCAGATGACCATACTTGTTGATACTAATTTTATTCCAAACCTTACCCTACCAAGGTTGTTACAAAAACAGTTAAGGTAATAGGATTGTGTCGCCCTTTCTCAGTAGAATTTCTTCAAATTTTGTAGTTATATTGCTTTGAAGTAAAGAAAATTTTCTGCCACAAAACAAATATAGGTTGTCAGAATTTTAAGGATTTTAAATGGAAATTTATCTGAAAAGGAATGACATTTGAAAAAAAATGAAACACACAATTTTTTGCAAAATAATGTCAATAAAAATGATACTGACATAGATTAGTATTGCATTAATGTATATCAATTTCATACATGCTGAAATTGTGTAAAATCAATGATCTATAAACGATTAAAAATTGACATTTTATAATAAAACCATATACACATAGTAATTGCATGTAAAAGTTATCATTCTTGAAAAACTTCACAGTAGTGAAATAGGTAGCCGGCTTCTTGAAGTACAGAAAAATGGACACATGTGACTCATTGATTAAAAAACAACTGAATTAATGCCTGGATTGCTTTGAAATACTTTAATATTGAAAGAACACACTGTTCTGTCAAAAATAAACATACAATATTACAAGGTACATCATGCTTTTATTGAAAAGTTAACAAAAGTAAGCTGCAATTTACAGTTGTCTGTTACTCTACAGTTGTTGTTTGTTACTCTACAGTTGTTGTCTGTTACTCTACAGTTGTTGTTTGTTACTCTACAGTTGTTGTCTGTTACTCTACAGTTGTTGTCTGTTACTCTACAGTTGTCTGTTACTCTACAGTTGTTGTCTGTTACTCTACAGTTGTTGTCTGTTACTCTACAGTTGTTGTCTGTTACTCTACAGTTGTTGTCTGTTACTCTACAGTTGTTGTCTGTTACTCTACAGTTGTTGTCTGTTACTCTACAGTTGTTGTCTGTTACTCTACAGTTGTTGTCTGTTACTCTACAGTTGTTGTCTGTTACTCTACAGTTGTTGTCTGTTACTCTACAGTTGTTGTCTGTTACTCTACAGTTGTTGTCTGTTACTCTACAGTTGTTGTCTGTTACTCTACAGTTGTTGTCTGTTACTCTACAGTTGTTGTCTGTTACTCTACAGTTGTTGTCTGTTACTCTACAGTTGTTGTCTGTTACTCTACAGTTGTTGTCTGTTACTCTACAGTTGTTGTCTGTTACTCTACAGTTGTTGTCTGTTACTCTACAGTTGTTGTCTGTTACTCTACAGTTGTTGTCTGTTACTCTACAGTTGTTGTCTGTTACTCTACAGTTGTTGTCTGTTACTCTACAGTTGTTGTCTGTTACTCTACAGTTGTTGTCTGTTACTCTACAGTTGTTGTCTGTTACTCTACAGTTGTTGTCTGTTACTCTACAGTTGTTGTCTGTTACTCTACAGTTGTTGTCTGTTACTCTACAGTTGTTGTCTGTTACTCTACAGTTGTTGTCTGTTACTCTACAGTTGTTGTCTGTTACTCTACAGTTGTTGTCTGTTACTCTACAGTTGTTGTCTGTTACTCTACAGTTGTTGTCTGTTACTCTACAGTTGTTGTCTGTTACTCTACAGTTGTTGTCTGTTACTCTACAGTTGTTGTCTGTTACTCTACAGTTGTTGTCTGTTACTCTACAGTTGTTGTCTGTTACTCTACAGTTGTTGTCTGTTACTCTACAGTTGTTGTCTGTTACTCTACAGTTGTTGTCTGTTACTCTACAGTTGTTGTCTGTTACTCTACAGTTGTTGTCTGTTACTCTACAGTTGTTGTCTGTTACTCTACAGTTGTTGTCTGTTACTCTACAGTTGTTGTCTGTTACTCTACAGTTGTTGTCTGTTACTCTACAGTTGTTGTCTGTTACTCTACAGTTGTTGTCTGTTACTCTACAGTTGTTGTCTGTTACTCTACAGTTGTTGTCTGTTACTCTACAGTTGTTGTCTGTTACTCTACAGTTGTTGTCTGTTACTCTACAGTTGTTGTCTGTTACTCTACAGTTGTTGTCTGTTACTCTACAGTTGTTGTCTGTTACTCTACAGTTGTTGTCTGTTACTCTACAGTTGTTGTCTGTTACTCTACAGTTGTTGTCTGTTACTCTACAGTTGTTGTCTGTTACTCTACAGTTGTTGTCTGTTACTCTACAGTTGTTGTCTGTTACTCTACAGTTGTTGTCTGTTACTCTACAGTTGTTGTCTGTTACTCTACAGTTGTTGTCTGTTACTCTACAGTTGTTGTCTGTTACTCTACAGTTGTTGTCTGTTACTCTACAGTTGTTGTCTGTTACTCTACAGTTGTTGTCTGTTACTCTACAGTTGTTGTCTGTTACTCTACAGTTGTTGTCTGTTACTCTACAGTTGTTGTCTGTTACTCTACAGTTGTTGTCTGTTACTCTACAGTTGTTGTCTGTTACTCTACAGTTGTTGTCTGTTACTCTACAGTTGTTGTCTGTTACTCTACAGTTGTTGTCTGTTACTCTACAGTTGTTGTCTGTTACTCTACAGTTGTTGTCTGTTACTCTACAGTTGTTGTCTGTTACTCTACAGTTGTTGTCTGTTACTCTACAGTTGTTGTCTGTTACTCTACAGTTGTTGTCTGTTACTCTACAGTTGTTGTCTGTTACTCTACAGTTGTTGTCTGTTACTCTACAGTTGTTGTCTGTTACTCTACAGTTGTTGTCTGTTACTCTACAGTTGTTGTCTGTTACTCTACAGTTGTTGTCTGTTACTCTACAGTTGTTGTCTGTTACTCTACAGTTGTTGTCTGTTACTCTACAGTTGTTGTCTGTTACTCTACAGTTGTTGTCTGTTACTCTACAGTTGTTGTCTGTTACTCTACAGTTGTTGTCTGTTACTCTACAGTTGTTGTCTGTTACTCTACAGTTGTTGTCTGTTACTCTACAGTTGTTGTCTGTTACTCTACAGTTGTTGTCTGTTACTCTACAGTTGTTGTCTGTTACTCTACAGTTGTTGTCTGTTACTCTACAGTTGTTGTCTGTTACTCTACTGTTGTCTGTTACTCTACAGTTGTTGTCTGTTACTCTACAGTTGTCTGTTACTCTACAGTTGTTGTCTGTTACTCTACAGTTGTCTGTTACTCTACAGTTGTCTCGTTTTTACCTGTGGACCATGTGTACCGATTGGGACAACCGCAAATACCAGCCCTGTGAAACTGAACAACCATACAGTAGTCAATCATTTTATTGTACTTAAATATAAGAAATATAAGAAATCATCTCTTAGCAACAGCAACATAGAGTACATTCTACCATGACCTGTGTATGTTTTGTCACCCTCAGACTATTCTAATGATAAATTTGAAACACAAGAGAGTGTTAGTCCAAAGTTGAGAAATCTCATTATCTAAAAGGAAAACTAACTCCTTTATAAAACAAATATGAAATTAATGGCTTGGTCAAATTATGAGAAAGTAAAACTGTTATATTACTGTGTTAGGGTATTACACGACTGTTTTCAGACAAAAGGTGGCGAGACAAAGGTCGTCCTGGGGCAAACGGTAAACATAAATGGGTATTTTGTTGATTGATTTGTTCAGTTATTGTCGTCTATTAGGCACCAAGCCAATTATATAGACACAATGTTCTAGATCCACCAAGCCTGGAACTGACCATGTGGGACGACTGTACATGACAGTGTAGGGCTGTGACTAAGTCAGACTGGGATTGGGACTGTGACCTTGTGTGACTGTGACAGTGTATGTCTGTGACAGAGTCAGACTGGGATTGGGACTGTGACCATGTGTGACTGTGACAGTATAGGGCTGTGACTAATTCAGACTGGGATTGGGACTGTGACCCTGTGTGACTGTGACAGTGTAGGTCTGTGACCAAGTCAGACTGGGATTGGGACTGTGACCATGTGTGACAGTGACATTGTAGGTCTGTGACAGTGTCAGACTGGGATTGGGACTGTGACCATGTGTGACTGTGACAGTATAGGGCTGTGACTAAGTCAGACTGGGATTGGGACTGTGACCCTGTGTGACTGTGACAGTGTAGGTCTGTGACCAAGTCAGACTGGGATTGGGACTGTGACCATGTGTGACAGTGACATTGTAGGTCTGTGACAGAGTCAGACTGGGATTGGGACTGTGACCATGTGTGACTGTGACAGTATAGGGCTGTGACTAAGTCAGACTGGGATTGGGACTGTGACCCTGTGTGACTGTGACAGTGTAGGTCTGTGACCAAGTCAGACTGGGATTGGGACTGTGACCATGTGTGACAGTGACATTGTAGGTCTGTGACAGTGTCAGACTGGGATTGGGACTGCGACCCTGTGTGACTGTGACAGTGTAGGTCTGTGACAGTGTCAGCCTGGGATTGGGACTGTGACCATGTGTGACTGTGGCAGTGTAGGTCTGTGACAGTGTCGGACTGGTATTGGGACTGTGACCATGTGTGACTGTGACAGTGTAGGTCTATGACAGTGTCAGACTGGGATTGGGATTGTGACCCTGTGTGACTGTGACCATGTATGACTGTGACAGTGTAGGTATGTGACCAAGTCAGACTGGGAGAGGGACTGTGACCATGTGTGACTGTGACCATGTGTGACTGTAACCATGTGTGACTGTGACAGTGTAGGTCTGTGACCAAGGCAGACTGGGAGAGGGACTGTGACCCTGTGTAACTGTGGCAGTGTAGGTCTGTGACAGTGTCAGCCAGGGATTGGGACTGTGACCATGTGTGACTGTGACAGTGTAAGACTGACTAAGTCAGACTGGGATTGGGACTGTGGCCAAGTGTGACTGTGACATTGTAAGGCTGTGACTAAGTCAGACTGGAATTGGGACTGTGACCATGTGTGACTGTGACAGTGTCACTGTGACTAAGTCAGACTGGGATTGGGACTGTGACCATGTGTGACTGTGACAGTGTAGGTATGAGACCAAGTTAGACTGGGAGAGGGACTGTGACCATGTGTGACTGTGACAGTGTCACTGTGACTAAGTCAGACTGGGATTGGGACTGTGACCATGTTTGACAGTGACATTGTAGGTCTGTGACAGTGTCAGCCTGGGATTGGGACTGTGACCATGTGTGACTGTGACAGTGTAATACTGTGACTAAGTCAGACTGGGATTGGGACTGTGACCATGTGTGACAGTGACATTGTAGGTCTGTGACAGTGTCAGCCTGGGATTGGGACTGTGACCATGTGTGACTGACAGTGTAATACTGTGACTAAGTCAGACTGGGATTGGGACTGTGACCATGTGTGACAGTGACATTGTAGGTCTGTGACAGTGTCAGCCTGGGATTGGGACTGTGACCATGTGTGACTGACAGTGTAATACTGTGACTAAGTCAGACTGGGATTGGGACTGTGACCATGTGTGACAGTGACATTGTAGGTCTGTGACAGTGTCAGCCTGGGATTGGGACTGTGACCATGTGTGACTGACAGTGTAATACTGTGACTAAGTCAGACTGGGATTGGGACTGTGACCATGTGTGACAGTGACATTGTAGGTCTGTGACTAAGTCAGACTGGGATTGGGACTGTGACCATGTGTGACAGTGACATTGTAGGTCTGTGACAGTGTCAGACTGGGATTGGGACTGTGACCATGTGTGACTGTGACATTGTAGGGCTTTGACTAAGTCAGACTGGGATTGGGACTGTGACCATGTGTGACAGTGACATTGTAAGGCTGTGACGGTGTAGGCTGTGCATGTTCAAATATAGAACTGACTACAAATATTGGATTTTGATAATTCGTAAGTGTTTTATCATCTAATTGATTGCCACCTGGTTTATTTAGGTAGTGTGCCACCAGCCTTTAAGCACTTCCTGTTCAGTAGTATTTTGTGTTCCATTTTGAGAATGGTTGATTGGAATCAGAAATCAGTGTTGTTTTTTTGTTTACACATTGCTACTCTTGTCAAAAGTCAAAAGACAATGTAACTCCCAAGGACAATGTCAAACACAGACTCTTGTCAAAAGTCAAAAGACAATGTTACTCCCGAGGACAATGTCAAACACAGACTCTTGTCAAAAGTCAAGAGACAATGTAACTCCCAAGGACAATGTCAGACACAGACTCTTGTCAAAAGTCAAAAGACAATGTAACTCCCAAAGACAATGTCAAACACAGACTCTTGTCAAAAGGCAAAAGACAATGTAACTCCCGAGGACAATGTCAAACACTGACTCTTGTCAAAGGCCAAAAGACAATGTTACTCCCGAGGACAATGTCAAACACTGCCTCTTGTCAAAGGTCAAAAGACAATGTTACTCCAAGGGACAATGTCAAACACAGACTCTTGTCAAAGGTCAAGAGACAATGTTCCTCCCGAGGACAATGTCAAACACTGCCTCTTGTCAAAGGTCAAAAGACAATGTTACTCCCGAGGACAATGTCAAACACTGCCTCTTGTCAAAGGTCAAAAGACAATGTTCCTCCCGAGGACAATGTCAAACACTGCCTCTTGTCAAAGGTCAAAAGACAATGTTTCTCCCGAGGACAATGTCAAACACAGACTCTTGTCAAAGGTCAAGAGACAATGTTACTCCCGAGGACAATGTCAAACACTGACTCTTGTCAAAGGTCAAAAGACAATGTTACTCCTGAGGACAACGTCAAACACAGCAGTGTTAACTTTTGTTTCAAAGTCACCACCTGATGGTTTTACTGTTGACATATGTTTATTTCAATGTAACAAAAATAGGGAAAGTATGAAAACAGATTAAACTGAGTACAGACCTGACGAAGATCTACAAAAGGCACCAATATTCCTTTGTTTTTATTGTCACCAAGTACATGTAGGAATCTTCAAGTTGAAGGGAAGATCGAAAGCTCAGAATACAGAGTCAAAAATGCATGGAGACTAAAAGTAAAGCGAGTGGATTGTTGAAGAGGACCAGACACTTCCATAATATATTCCACTGCTCAGAAACTGTATAACTGGTTTGAATGTTGTGTTTGGATTTGAGACAATTAATTTGGGATGGAGTTGTAGACAGGCAGTGCTGGGATGGAGTTGTAGACAGGCAGTGCTGGGATGGAGTTGTAGACAGGCAGTGCTGGGATGGAGTTGTAGACGGGCAGTGCTGGGATGGACTGTAAACAGGCAGTGCTGGGATGGAGTTGTAGACAGGCAGTGCTGGGATGGAGTCGTGACGTTTCTGATTATTGATTCTGTCTGTACATGTATTTGATTTAGATGATCAGTCATTGTATGATTTAATACAGCTAGTTCTAGATATTGAGTCCTAATCTGGTAAAGGAAATAAAACCTGTACTGTTTTTCTTTTGATCAGTGAAAACATTGATCTAGCGGAACCTGTCTGGAAGGAAAGCTATGGATAAACAAAACAGCCCTGAGTGTCAGAGAGGAAGAAAATCACAATACAGTGCAATGTCCAGAATAGCTAGCTCTGATGACTCAGTGCTAGAAATAAACAAGATCTCTCCTTGGATTGAGGTTTCTTACACGCTAGAGAAATGTCTAAAGTACTCGGACTCATGCTAGGTTCCCACTGTCGTGCGATCCGTTATGAATGCCACGATGAGGCATTTGTAGCGGATCGTGGAATTTCTCTGAAATTTCAGATTTGGATATGAGTTGATGCGAGTCTATGCGTTCTAATATGATTTGTTGTGCTCGGATGCGATCTGGTCATGATTTGTCAATTTCAAGTGTCACAGTCTGATCTCCTGTTCAGATACGATCACATACGTTTCGATAAGATTGTTTCAATGGAGTCCACAATTGGTCTTGATCTGACACGATCGTCACGATCAGGTTCCCTGAAATGGGACGATCTGGTATGTGCAGATACATTCCGATACGTTCATCACAAACCGATGTGCTGCAATACGATAGGATACGATTGTGGTCTCGATGTTTTACACGATCATGATCATGATTTGAGCTACGACTGGACCCCGATGGGTATATATACAGCCCGACTGACCATGGACTTTACAGCAACTAAAAAATTAATAGCAAAGGCAGGTTACTAAGATGTGCTCTCTTCGCTGAATGAGACACATTAAATTTTGTCAGGTATATATATGGGCACGAGAACTTGTAACAGATCGTAGGCGTTCGTATAAAAACGTAACTACTCGTATCTACTTGCATCTTCTTTCATCTGCTCCTTTCTGCTCGTGAGTCATTCGTGTCAGGTTTTGAGCAATGGGACCCGACAGCGCGTACCAGATCGTGGAAGATCATAATACATCTCAGCAGAGCACGGTGCTTGTCTTGTCTAAGATTGATCCCGATCACTACGATTTGGAGTTATGCTTTGTTAAGATGCGTTACCATCTGATACAATGATCCTTATTGACAATTAATCGTAGTAAATTTTTGAACTATTCAAAACGTTTCTACGATTAAGACCACGATTGCCACGACTGACCTCAAGATCTGATTAGTTGTGATAGGATCAACACTATTAGTCCGCGATTAAGACCATGCTTTCAATTGTGCCGCGAATCATACAGTACCTACCATGGAGTGCTATATCTTTACCTCGTATCAAGTACTTTAACCTAACCAGTTGAGCGATACAGGCCCTCTGGGCCTCTTGTTTATTAATCATTAATTATTTTAAACATTAAATCTGGTTTGGATCTGTCCAGTTATTAGTCATATATATATGCCATTACAACTTCCTGTATTCTATGTTAACAAGTATCCTATCATGCATGAAGTTGTTTATTTGTCTGTATTCTATGTTAACAGGTGCCCCATTCTGTATGAAGTGGTTGTTTTTTTGCCTGTATTCTATGTTAACTGAGCCCCATTCTGTATGAAGGGGTTGTTTATTTGCCTGTATTCTATGTTAACAGGTGCCCCAATCTGTATGAAGTGGTTGTTTATTTGCCTGTAGTCTATGTTAACTGAGCCCCAGTCTGTATGAAGTGGTTGTTTATTTGCCCGTATTCTATGTTAACTGAGCCCCATTCTGTATGAAGGGGTTGTTTATTTGCCTGTATTCTATGTTAACTGAGCCCCATTCTGTATGAAGTGGGTGTTTATTTGCCTGTATTCTATGATAACAGGTGCCCCATTCTGTATGTAGTGGTTGTTTATTTGCCTGTATTCTAAGTTAACAGGGGCCCCATTCTGTATGAAGTGGTTGTTTATTTGACTGTATTCTATGTTAACAGGTGCCCCAATCTGTATGAAGTGGTTGTTTATTTGCCTGTAGTCTATGTTAACTGAGCCCCAGTCTGTATGAAGTGGTTGTTTATTTGCCCGTATTCTATGTTAACTGAGCCCCATTCTGTATGAAGGGGTTGTTTATTTGCCTGTATTCTATGTTAACTGAGCCCCATTCTGTATGAAGCGGTTGTTTATTTGCCTGTATTCTATGTTAACTGAGCCCCATTCTGTATGAAGGGGTTGTTTATTTGCCTGTATTCTATGTTAACAGGTGCCCCATTCTATACTGATGTAGATGGTGTAGGAATGTTACATAATATGTTACTGTGAAGATGCACTAAATGATTCATTGAATGATGAGAATGAGCCAAGTCCTCGCCTGATTGAGCTCCCTTCTCCTCAAGAAGAAAACCATGTATAATATGGTAACTGGAAATGGTCAGTTGTCAGGTTAAGTGAGAGATATCATGAAAGTTTATGGTACACAAGCACACTGCTAGCACACAGCCATAGTGATGGGTCTAGGATAGTGCTAATTCATTATTCATTGCATTCTGTATGCAACAGTAATATTGGCTGTTTCCTCAGATATTTCTATGCATGATCAAAGACCAGTAGAGAAATAAATGGCTTAGTTTACTCTTTGGGATTCCAACTTGTGTGAAATTGCCAGAAAAGGTCTCTGAGGCTTTCAACCTATGTAGTTAATGTCTGAGAAGCTGCTGGCCTGCAGGCTGTAGAAGTTATTGAGGCCTTCAATTTATACAAGCTGGTTTAATGTGGTTCTTAACGCTTCTTATTTTTTCAAGCCTGATTGGAGGATTTCTTCTCCGGCTTCAAACTATGGTTATCATGGCGAGAATAAGTGTCTGAGGCTTCAAACTTGTGCAAGCTCTTTTAAGAGGGTTCTGTAGCAGAACTGGACTCGGGGTCGATTGGCGGTGGCCATGCATATGTAGCTCAATTGGTTTGAGTTTCAAGGTTCTGTGTCTTGCTGCACATTTTCCTGTCCTGTTACAGTGGTACCATGATCAGCCCTTGTTTCAGGGACTGGGTATATGCTTGGTAAGGGGATACCAGCGTCTGTCTTCTTGGACAAAGACTGAGAAAAGGAGGGAGGAATATAGCAGAACTGGACTTGGCTGATAACTGAAAACAAGCTAGCTAAATTTGTTAGAGCGTCTGTCTAGAATTCAAAGGGCTCCAGATTGAATGCTGGTCTAACAGTGCATTTTCCCTTTTCTGATATAGTTCTTTCGTCTCTCATCAGGTATAGCTGTGGTCTGAATAGATCCTTGTGGGCTTAACTACTGATGTTCTGGTCTTTGTGGCCTCTTGAGTTGTTCAAGCTGGTTCATATAGTTTATTGAGGCTTATAACTGGTGGCAGCCTGGCCACTGTAGATCCTTGAGGCTCCAACATGTACAGGCTTTATCAAATTTAAGGTAATTGAGGCCTTCAACTGGTTCAGACGTGTTACAGTAAGACACAAAGGGTTCAAACTACATCTTTTTGACCTTCAACTGATGCTGGCCCTTGAGGTTATTCCAAGTTGTAATGACCAGCCTAAAGCTTATCCTTAGGCATAACTGTCTGTATTCATTTTTTGTCCAGATATATAAAGTACTGGGAAGAATTAAATCTTATTCATATTACCCTTGCTGTAAGCCTGTTCATATGTGACTGTCATAATATTACACTACTGTTTAGAGAGTAATGGCTCTTGATTTATTACATCTGGAATATAAGATGGATTTCATCCAAACTTTGCAAGTTACATATCAATCTGCTGTTATGAACCTGGGCTTGTTTGAATGCTTTTGAGAACCAGATGATGTAAATATTCTGTATAAAAATGCACATCCTTTTCCATTTTACAATTAATGTCATTTTAAAAGTTAGTAGCATGTAACCTTGCCCATCCCATTAGTCTAACAGCAGGCCACAGTGCCTACAGGAGTTAACAATAGACAGGAGACAAAGGAAACTTCAGCAGTCCTAAACATTGGTCTCAGCTAATCAGTTGTGTTGTCCTCAGTATCTCCAATGATAATGGCACAGAGGAAACCAAAGGTATGACAGCAAATTAGTCACCCTCTATGATCATGCAGTGGATACCGCAGGCCAGCTCTTTACTGGAACCTGAACAAACTTTGACAGTGTTTCATTGTCACAGTGCAATACCTGATTATAAACTGCAGCAGAATAATTTCAAATTCTTCCATTAAGATTTATCTTTGACCCCGCTTTCATCCAGAATTAGCAGATATTGATGAACATAACTGAGAGAATTGATATTTCACACAGCTCTTATGTATAGAAGTAACATTTGTATGATATTTTTTACAACTTTTCTGTAATAATGGTACATTTGTTTGATATTTTATACAGCACTTCATCAAACAGTTCTTTTGTGTAGAATGTACATTTTGTAATATTTTATACAGCTCTTAGTATCGAGGTTACTTTAAGATATTTTGTACAGCTCTATAGTATCAAAGTTACTATAAGATATTTTGTACAGCTCTATAGTATCAATGTTACTGTAAGATATATTGTACAGCTCTATAGAATCAAAGTTACTATAAGATATTTTGTACAGCTCTATAGTATCAATGTTACTGTAAGATATTTTGTACAGCTCTATAGTATCAAAGTTACTGTGTGATATTTTGTACAGCTCTATAGTATCAAAGTTACTGTGTGATATTTTGTACAGCTCTATAGTATCAAAGTTACTGTGTGATATTTTGTACAGCTCTATAGTATCAAAGTTACTGTGTGATATTTTGTACAGCTCTATAGTATCAAAGTTACTGTGTGATATTTTGTACAGCTCTATAGTATCAAAGTTACTGTAAGATATTTTGTACAGCTCTATAGTATCAAAGTTACTATAGGATATTTTGTACCGCTCTATAGTATCAAAGTTACTATGTGATATTTTGTACAGCTCTACAGTATCAAAGCTACTATAAGATATTTTGTACAGCTCTATAGTATCAAAGTTACTATAAGATATTTTGTACAGCTCTATACTATCAAAGTTACTGTGTGATATTTTGTACAGCTCTATAGTATCAATGTTACTATAAGATATTTTGTACAGCTCTATAGTATCAAAGTTGCTGTGTGATATTTTGTACAGCTCTATAGTATCAATGTTACTGTAAGATATTTTGTACAGCTCTGTAGTATCAAAGTTACTATAAGATATTTTGTACAGCTCTGTAGTATCAAAATTACTATAAGATATTTTGTACAGCTCTATAGTATCAAAGATACTATAAGATATTTTGTACAGCTCTATAGTATCAAAATTACTATAAAACTATTACTATAAAATATTTTGTACATCTCTATAGTATCAAAGTTACTATAAGATATTTTGTGCATCTTATAGTATCAAAGTTACTATAAGATATTTTGTATAGCTCTAAAGTATCAAAGTTACTATAAGATATTTTGTATAGCTCTAAAGTATCAAAGTTACTATAAGATATTTTGTACAGCTCTAAAGTATCAAAGTTACTATAAGATATTTTGTACAGCTCTGTAGTATCAAAATTACTATAAGATATTTTGTACAGCTCTATAGTATCAATGTTACTGTAAGATATTTTGTACAGCTCTATAGTATCAAAGATACTATAAGATATTTTGTACAGCTCTATAGTATCAAAGATACTATAAGATATTTTGTACAGCTCTATAGTATCAAAGTTACTGTGTGATATATTGTACAGGTCTATAGTATCAAAGTTACTATAAGATATTTTGTACTGGTCTTCAGTATCAAAGTTACTATAAGATATTTTGTACAGCTCTGTAGGATCAAAATTACTATAAGATATTTTGTACAGCTCTATAGTATCAAAGTTGCTGTGTGATATTTTGTACAGCTCTATAGTATCAAAGTTACTGTGTGATATATTGTACAGGTCTATAGTATCAAAGTTACTATAAGATATTTTGTGCATCTTATAGTATCAAAGTTACTATAAGATATTTTGTGCATCTTATAGTATCAAAGTTACTATAAGATATTTTGTGCATCTTATAGTATCAAAGTTACTATAAGATATTTTGTGCATCTCTATAGTATCAAAGTTACTATAAGATATTTTGTACAGCTCTAAAGTATCAAAGTTACTATAAGATATTTTGTACAGCTCTAAAGTATCAAAGTTACTATAAGATATTTTGTACAGCTCTATACTATCAAAGTTACTGTGTGATATTTTGTACAGCTCTATAGTATCAAAGTTACTGTGTGATATTTTGTACAGTTCTATAGTATCAAAGTTACTGTAAGATATTTTGTACAGCTCTATAGTATCAAAGCTACTATAAGATATTTTGTACAGCTCTATAGTATCAAAATTACTATAAAACTTTTTGTACAGCTCTATAGTATC
>NW_018403345.1:40036-67543 GCF_002113885.1 Mizuhopecten yessoensis | reverse complement strand
TAAGATATATTGTACAGCTCTATAGTATCAAAGTTACTATAAGATATTTTGTGCATCTTATAGTATCCAAGTTACTATAAGATATTTTGTACAGCTCTATAGTATCAATGTTACTGTAAAATATTTTGTACAGGTCTATAGTATCAAAGTTACTATAAGATATTTTGTACAGCTCTATAGTATCAATGTTACTGTAAGATATTTTGTACAGCTCTATAGTATCAAAGTTACTATAAGATATTTTGTACAGCTCTATAGTATCAATGTTACTGTAAGATATTTTGTACCGCTCTATAGTATCAATGTTACTGTAAGATATTTTGTACAGCTCTATAGTATCAATGATATTTTTTACAAAAGTTACATTTGTATGATTGGCTTGTACTATGAATGACACCTGTTCAATATGCATACACTTCATCAACTGCCACACTCAATCAGCTCCCAACAACTCCATTATGGAATAGAATTGTAAAATTGAGGGTAGGATTGATTCCATTGGATCAATTTCTCTCACACTAAATATTGATCATAGAGACTTAATGAATTGACAATCATGGAGGTTGATTGAAGACTGTTGTGTGTCAATGCTGGTCGATGAGGAGTCTGGGCACCAGAACAGACAACTGTGGAGTATATGCCTACAGCCTGTTATTACCAGTGTCTCCAGAATGTGTAACGTTCATGAGATCATGTAAAAATTTAAAACTGTTGGTAGAACCTGTTTCTGTCCAAACAGCATTGCTTAGGTACTGCCTCAGGCAAACCGTTTTCAGATCAATATAATAAGGGTACAAAGAATGCTGGTTATTGAATTTTCAAAGCTGCTCGGAGCATCGTTTTGCAGAAATGGCGACAGTTTACTGCAGTATTGTGCAAAGTTTATGACGCTGTCGTAGACGGCAAGATTTTACCATAATGTACACGTCGTGTCGGGAATAACACCCATTGATTATAAAGACACTCTGTCAATCCCATAAAGGTTAGGTGGAATCCCTAATAGACCTTTATCAGAGGCGGTGTCTAGCTTGTTATTGTGTCCGTCTAAAACTTAGATTTCTGTATGGTTTACACTTTGTATTATGATAATATTATCTATGTATATTTTTATAGCTGCTGGCAGGGTTTCAACACACACTATCAAATATTGGGGATCTATATAATAGATCATTCATTGTGTTAAAATATTCATTTCAGTTGAATACACTTCAGTAGTGTGTTAATGGTAAAGTTAAAATAATTCATGACATGATTGATCAAAACTACTTTAATATTAAGCTTAATCAGCAATATGTTGAATTTCTTGTAGGAAGCTTGATTAGCGTAATTAGAAATTAAAACTGCTTCACCTGTCTATTAATCTGCAATAATATAATTAGGAGTTTTGACTGGTGGATTTATTGACGGATTATTTTTGTTGGACAAGAGTAAAAAATCATTCATATCCAGTCAACAAGACTGTGTTTGTTGGTGTGTATAAACAGTTGAAAACTCCGTAGAACTATTTCCTATGTGCTGTTGTAATATTTATGATAAATAAAACATAAATAAGGACTGGTAATGACATTTGGCACATTTTACAAGATAAAATGATAGCAATTCAATCCCTGAAAATATTAAGTCACCAACTGTTACTACAGTAGTATGGTAAACAGGTGTAGATACATATTTATGTTAAAACAAGCATCTTAGCAGATGCCCTGCTTCTGTAGTGATCTAGAGGCCTTCATTAATACCACAGTAATACATCTCATACATGTATAATGTCAGATGGGAAGTGATGTAAGTGGTGTTGGGATGTCAGAAGTAAGACATATACATACAGTGTAGGGTGGTAGGTGTTGTGATGTCAGTAGTAAGATAAATACATACAATGTAGGGAGGTAGTTGTGTTGTCAGTGGTAAGACATATACATACAATGTAGGGTGGTAGGTGTTGTGATGTCAGTAGTAAGATAAATACATTCAATGTAGGGAGGTAGTTGTGTTGTCAGTGGTAAGACATATACATACAATGTATGGTGGTAGGTGTTGTGTTGTCAGTAGTAATTCATATACATACAATGTATGGAGGTAGGTGTTGTGTTGTCAGTAGTAAGACATATACATACGGTGTAGGGTGGTAGGTGATGTGTTGTCAGTAGTAAGACATATACATAAAGTGTAGGGTGGTGGTAGGTGTTGTGTTGTCAGTAGTAAGACATATACATACGGTGTAGGGTGGTAGGTGATGTGTTGTCAGTAGTAAGACATATACATACAGTGTAGGGTGGTAGGTGTTGTGATGTCAGTAGTGTAGGTGTTGTGTTGTCAGTAGTAAGATATATACATACTATGTATGGAGGTAGGTGTTGTGTTGTCAGTAGTAAGACATATACATAACGTGTAGGGTGGTAGGTGTTGTGATGTCAGTAGTAAGATATATACATACAATGTAGGGTGGTAGCTGTTGTGTTGTCAGTAGTAAGACATATACATACGGTGTAGGGTGGTAGGTGGTGTGTTGTCAGTAGTAAGACATATACATACAGTGTAGGGTGGTGGTAGGTGTTGTGATGTCAGTAGTAAGATATATACATACAATGTAGGGTGGTAGCTGTTGTGTTGTCAGTAGTAAGACATATACATAACGTGTAGGGTGGTAGGTGTTGTGATGTCAGTAGTAATACATATACATACAATGTATGGAGGTAGGTGTTGTGATGTCAGTAGTAAGATATATACATACAATGTAGGGTGGTAGCTGTTGTGTTGTCAGTAGTAAGACATATACATGCAATGTAGGGTGGTAGGTGTTGTGATGTCAGTAGTGTAGGTGTTGTGTTGTCAGTAGTAAGATATATACATACTATGTATGGAGGTAGGTGTTGTGTTGTCAGTAGTAAGACATATACATACAATGTAGGGTGGTACGTGTTGTGTTGTCAGTAGTAAGATATATACATACAATGTAGGGTGGTAGCTGTTGTGTTGTCAGTAGTAAGACATATACATACGGTGTAGGGGGGTAGGTGATGTGTTGTCAGTAGTAAGACATATACATAAAGTGTAGGGTGGTGGTAGGTGTTGTGTTGTCAGTAGTAAGACATATTCACACAATATAGGGTGGTAGGTGTTGTGTTGTCAGTAGTAATTCATATACATACAATGTATGGAGGTAGGTGTTGTGATGTCAGTAGTAAGATATATACATATGGTGTAGGGTGGTAGATGTTGTGATGTCAGTAGTAAGACATATACATAACGTGTAGGGTGGTAGGTGTTGTGTTGTCAGTAGTAAGACATATACATAACGTGTAGGGTGGTAGGTGTTGTGTTGTCAGTAGTAAGATATATATATCAATGTATGGAGGTAGATGTTGTGATGTCAGTAGTAAGACATATACATACAGTGTAGGGTGGTAGGTGTTGTGATGTCAGTGGTAAGACATATACATACAGTGTAGGGTGGTGGTAGGTGTTGTGATGTCAGTAGTAAGACATATACATACAGTGTGTTGTCAGTAGTAAGACATATACATAACGTGTAGGGGGGTAGGTGTTGTGTTGTCAGTAGTAAGATATATGCATACAATGTAGGGTGGTAGGTGTTGTGATATCAGTAGTAATACATATACATCAATGTATGGAGGTAGGTGTTAAGTTGTCAGTAGTAAGATATATACATACAATGTATGGAGGTAGGTGTTAAGTTGTCAGTAGTAAGATATATACATACAGTGTAGGGTGGTAGGTGTTGTGATGTCAGTAGTGTAGGTGTTGTGTTGTCAGTAGTAAGATATATGCATACAATGTAGGGTGGTAGGTGTTGTGACGTCAGTAGTAAGACACATACATACAGTGTAGGGTGGTAGGTGTTGTGATGTCAGTGGTAAGACATATACATACAGTGTAGGGTGGTGGTAGGTGTTGTGATGTCAGTAGTAAAACATATTCATACAATGTAGGGTGGTAGGTGTTGGGATGTCAGAAGTAAGACATATACATACAGTGTAGGGTGGTGGTAGGTGTTGTGATGTCAGTAGTAAGACATATGCATACAATGTAGGGTGGTAGGTGTTGTTGTGATGTCAGTAGTAAGATATATACATACAATGTAGGATGGTAGGTGTTGTGATGTCAGTAGTAATACATATACATACAATGTATGGAGGTAGGTGTCGTGTTGTCTGTAGTAAGACATATACCTACAATGTATGGAGGTAGGTGTTGTGTTGTCAGTAGTAAGACATATATATACAATGTAGGGTGGTAGGTGTTGTGATGTCAGTTATAAGACATATACATACAGTGTAGGGTGGTGGTAGGTGTTGTGATGTCAGTAGTAAGATATATACATACAATGTAGGATGGTAGGTGTTGTGATGTCAGTAGTAATACAATGGAGGTAGGTGTTGTGATGTCAGTAGTAAGATATATACATACAATGTAGGATGGTAGGTGTTGTGATGTCAGTAGTAATACAATGGAGGTAGGTGTTGTGATGTCAGTAGTAAGATATATACATACAATGTAGGGTGGTAGGTGTAGGGTGGTAGGTGTTGTGACGTCAGTAGTAAGACATATCCATACAGTGTAGGGTGGTAGGTGTTGTGATGTCAGTTATAAGACATATACATACAGTGTAGGGTGGTGGGAGGTGTTGTGTTGTCAGTAGTAAGACATATATATACAATGTAGGGTGGTAGGTGTTGTGATGTCAGTAGTAAGATATATACATACAATGTAGGGTGGTAGCTGTTGTGTTGTCAGTAGTAAGACATATACATAACGTGTAGGGAGGTAGGTGTTGTGTTGTCAGTAGTAAGATATCTACATACAATGTAGGGTGGTAGGTGTTGTGATGTCAGTTATAAGACATATACATACAGTGTAGGGTGGTGGTAGGTGTTGTGATGTCAGTAGTAATACAATGGAGGTAGGTGTTGTGATGTCAGTAGTAAGATATATACATACAATGTAGGGTGGTAGGTGTTGTGATGTCAGTTATAAGACATATACATACAATGTAGGGTGGTAGGTGTTGTGACGTCAGTAGTAAGACATATACATACAGTGTAGGGTGGTAGGTGTTGTGATGTCAGTAGTAAAACATATTCATACAATGTAGGGTGGTAGGTGTTGTGATGTCAGTAGTAAGACATATACATACAATGTAGGGTGGTAAGTGTTGTGACGTCAGTAGTAAGACATATACATACAGTGTAGGGGGGTGGGAGGTGTTGTGATGTCAGTAGTAAGACATATGCATACAATGTAGGGTGGTAGGTGTTGTGATATCAGTAGTGATACATATACATCAATGTATGGAGGTAGGTGTTAAGTTGTCAGTAGTAAGACATTTACATACAATGTAGGGTGGTAGATGTTGTGATGTCAGTAGTAAGACATATTCATACAGTGTAGGGTGGTAGGTGTTGTGATGTCAGTAGTAAGATATACATACAATGTAGAGTGGTAGGTGTTGTGATGTCAGTAGTAAGACATATACATACAATGTAGGGTGGTAGGTGTTGTGTTGTCAGTAGCAAGATATATACATACAATGTAGGGTGGGAGGTGTTGTGATGTCAGTAGTAAGATATATACATACAGTGTAGGGTGGTAGGTGTTGTGATGTCAGTGGTAAGACATATACATACACTGTAGGGTGGTAGGTGTTGTGATGTCAGTTGTAAGACATATACATACAGTGTAGGGTGGGAGGTGTTGTGATGTCAGTGGTAAGACATATACATACAGTGTAGGGAGGTAGGCGTTGTGATGTCAGTAGTAAGATATATACATACAGTGTAGGGTGGTAGGTGTTGTGTTGTCAGTAGTAAGATAATTAATACAATGTAGGGTGGTGGTAGGTGTTCTGTTGTCAGTAGTAAGACATATTCACACAATGTAGGGTGGTGGTAGGTGTTGTGTTGTCAGTAGTAAGATATATACATACAATGTAGGATGGTAGGTGTTGTGTTGTCGGTGGTAAGAAATATACATACAATGTAGGGTGGTAGGCGTTGTGGTGTCAGTAGTAAGACATAAACATACAGTGTAGGGTGGTAGGTGTTGTGATGTCAGTAGTAATACATATACATACAATGTAGGGTGGTAGGTGTTGTGATATCAGTAGTAAGACATATACATACAATGTAGGGTTGTAGGTGTTGTGATGTCAGTAGTAATACATATACATACAATGTATGTATATGTCTTACTACTGACATCACAACGCCTTCCTCCATGCAATGTATGTATATGTCTTACTACTCACAACACAACACCTACCACCCTACACCGTATGTATATGTCTTACTACTGACAACATGGCACCTACCTCCATACATTGATGTATATGTATCACTACTGATATCACAACACCTTCCACCCTACATTGTATGTAGGGTGGTAGGGGGTGTGATGTCAGTAGTAAGACCTATACATACAGTGTATGGAGGTAGGTGTCGTGATGTCAGTAGTAAGTCCTATTCAGACAGTGTATGGAGGTAGGTGTCGTGATGTCAGTAGTAAGACCTATACATACAGCGTATGGAGGTAGGTGTTGTGATGTCAGTAGTAATACATATACATACAATGTATGGAGGTAGGTGTCATGTTGTCAGTAGTAAGACATATACATACATTGTATGGAGGAAGGTGTTGTGATGTCAGTAGTAAGATATATACATATGGTGTAGGGTGGTAGATGTTGTGATGTCAGTGGTAAGACATATACATACAATGTATGGAGGTAAGTGTTGTGATGTCAGTAGTAAGACATATACATACAATGTAGAGAGGTAGGTGTCGTGTTGTCAGTAGTAAGTCATATACATACAATGTAGGGTGGTAGGTGTTGTGTTGTCAGTAGTAAGACATATACATACAATGTAGGGTGGTAGGTGTTGTGATGTCAGTGGTAAGACATATACATACAGTGTAGGGTGGTGGTAAGTGTTGTGTTTTCAGTAGTAAGATATATACATACAATATAGGGTGGTAGGTGTTGTGTTGTCAGTAGTAAGACATATACATACAATGTAGGGTGGTAGGTGTTGTGATGTCAGTAGTAATACATATACATCAATGTATGGAGGTAGGTGTTAAGTTGTCAGTAGTAAGATATATACATACAGTGTAGGGTGGTAGGTGTTGTGTTGTCAGTAGTAATTCATATACATACAATGTATGGAGGTAGGTGTGGTCATGTCAGTAGTAATACATATACATACAATGTATGGAGGTAGTTGTTGTGTTGTCAGTAGTAATACATATACATACAATGTAGGGTGGTGGTAGGTGTTGTGATGTCAGTAGTAAGACATATACATACAAGGTAGGGTGGTAGGTGTTGTGATGTCAGTAGTAATACATATACATACAATGTAGGTCGGTAGGTGTTGTGATGTCAGTAGTGAGACATATACATACAATGAAGGGTGGTAGGTGTTGTGTTGTGTGTTGTCAGTGGTAAGATATATATAACAATGTAGGGTGGTAGGTGTTAAGTTGTCAGTAGTAAGACATATACATACAATGTAGGGTGGTAGGTGTTGTGATGTCAGTGGTAAGATATATACATCAATGTATAGAGGTAGGTGTTAAGTTGTCAGTAGTAATACATATACATACAATGTAGGGTGGTAGGTGTTGTGATATCAGTAGTAATACATATACATCAATGTATGGAGGTAGGTGTTAAGTTGTCAGTAGTAAGATATATACATACAGTGTAGGGTGGTAGGTGTTGTGTTGTCAGTAGTAATTCATATACATACAATGTATGGAGGTAGGTGTGGTCATGTCAGTAGTAATACATATACATACAATGTATGGAGGTAGGTGTTGTGATGTCAGTAGTAAGACATATACATACAGTGTAGGGTGGTGGTAGGTGTTGTGATGTCAGTAGTAAGACATATACATACAATGTATGGAGGTAGGTGTTGTGTTGTCAGTAGTAATACATATGCATACAATGAAGGGTGGTAGGTGTTGTGTTGTCAGTAGTAAGACATACACGTACAATGTATGGAGGTAGTTGTGTGATGTCAGTAGTAATACATATACATACAATGTAGGGTGGTAGGTGTTGTGTTGTCAGTAGTAAGATATATACATACAATGTGGGGAGGTAGTTTTGTGATTTTAGTAGTAATACATATACATACAATGTAGGGTGGTAGGTGGTGTGTTGTCAGTACTAAGACATATACATACAATGTAGGGTGGTAGGTGTTGTGATGTCAAAAGTAAGACATATACATACAATGTAGGGTGGTAGGTGTTGTGTTGTCAGTAGTAAGACATATACATACAATGTATGGAGGTAGGTGTTGTGTTGTCAGTAGTAATACATATGCATACAATGAAGGGTGGTAGGTGTTGTGTTGTCAGTAGTAAGATATATACATACAATGTGGGGAGGTAGTTTTGTGATGTGAGTAGTAATACATATACATACAATGTAGGGTGGTAGGTGTTGTGTTGTCAGTAGTAAGATATATACATACAATGTGGGGAGGTAGTTTTGTGATTTTAGTAGTAATACATATACATACAATGTAGGGTGGTAGGTGTACATGTTGTGTTGTCAGTTGTAAGATATATACATACAGTGTAGGGTGGTAGGTGTTGTGATGTCAGTAGTAATGCATATACATACAATGTATGGAGGTAGGTGTTGTGATGTCAGAAGTAAGATATATACATACAGTGTAGGGTGGTAGGTGTTGTGTTGTCAGTAGTAAGATATATACATACTATGTATGGAGGTAGGTGTTGTGTTGTCAGTAGTAAGATATATACATACAGTATAGGGTGGTAGGAGTTGTGTTGTCAGTAGTAAGACCTATACATACAATGTATGGAGGTAGGTGTCGTGTTGTCAGTAGTAAGACATATACATACAGTGTAGGGTGGTAGGTGTTGTGTTTTTAGTAGTAAGATATATACATACAGTATAGGGTGGTAGGTGTTGTGTTGTCAGTAGTAAGATATATACATACAGTGTAGGGTGGTATGAGTTGTGTTGTCAGTAGTAAATATACAGTGGTGTGGGTAGTTGAGATACTTTTGATGATTATCATTGCCAGCAGACTCAGCCCCAGGACCGTCAATGACTTAAGGGGTTGACAGTCCACCAAAGGTTATAATTGCCCATGGGATGGATGGATTTAGATATGCTGACTTCGTCATTTTTAATCATTTTTTATCACTGGAGACCTTTTTGAGCAGCTTTTGATGTGTATTGGGATATTTTGTGGGTAACAACTTTGGATTTTTAAGACTAGTTTTACATTTTATGATGATAACTCAAAGCTATTTGTGTGTGTTTAACACACTAAAGATCAACCTGCTTTTATAAAGGATCAGTAAGGATCTTCTGATTCAATTAAAAACTACTGCAACCAAATGTGAGGGAGTTGATAGGATAAAATGACTGTTTATTTGTCCTGTGTCTTTTGAACTTTTTAGGTTACCTGACCATAGGTCATGGTAACCTATTGTGATAACCTTTTGTCCGTCGTCGTTCGTCGTGCGTTAACTTTTCCTTGTGAACACGATAACTTCAGTAAATGTTAACCGAGTTTGATGGAACTTTGTATGCGGCCATATATCAAAAAGATCTCGGACGAGTTCGAAAATGGGAATTATTCGACAGTAACTTACAGAGTTATTGCCCTTTGTAATAATATTATTATTGGACCTTGTGAACACGAGAACTTGACTTGAGTAAATGCTAACCGAGTTTGATGAAACTTTGTATGCAGCCACATATCAATAAGATACCGTATGAGTTTGAAAATGGGAATTATTCGTCAGTAACTTACAGAGTTATTGCCCTTTGTAATAATATTATTATTGGACCTTGTGAACACAATAACTTGAGTAAATGTATCAATTGGCCCCTGGATGACAGTCCTAATTTGAATCGGATGTCAGGTGACCGTTAAGGCCCATGGGCCTCTTGTTTACTTTTAACTGTAGTGTGTACATAAGATATTAGGTCGGTCTTGTAAGTACTGTACATTCCATTTGTAACAAAAGGGAGACTGTCAAGAAACTGGTGTGGTGATAAGGGTTTCAGTTATAAAAATAATTGCAGATTTGAAACCAGTCTCCCTTGCATTGATTTGTGCTATTGATTCAATTCTGACAGCTCCCTGAAATTTGATACAATAAATTTAATAGAATTTTCTGCAAAACCATCAAAATTTGCATTTTTTGGGGATTGTTTTCCTAGAATAATGTGATTATCTGAAATCATTAATTCTAGATTTTTTAAATGTTACTTGTTGTAGCAGCTTATGCTGAGGTCTTTGCTCTAGTGAATTGACAAGCTTAGTATCCGGTAGGTATCACTGTGTGTGATACACGCAGGGAGAAAGCCCCGAGCGCTAGGTAGGAAGTCAATTTACACCACCGAAAATGGTGCGGCTGGGAAACCTAATTTCACCCTCTGTAACTAATGCTGAAGCGATATGTAATCACATCTGTAGCTCTGAATAATGCATTCAAGCTTATTGGAACTATTAAAGCAGAACTTTCAAGTTTAGAAATATTGTAAGTCATTTGTTTTAAGCATATGTCTACCTGACTGAGTGCTGTATGTAACCAGGACAACAACCAATCAGGACACAAATCAATGTGTTACCATGACACTCAAGTTCTTGGTCTGTAGCCAGGTCCTGTTCAAGGTAAATGGTGTGAACACTTTCTTTTACAATTGCTGAATAGGCTAAGCTGCTCCTTCTAAAACGAGGTTGTACTGATCATATGTTGATTGACAAAGTCCTAGTTTGTCCACTCAGATGAGGTTTTGGTTCCAATGACAGTTTAACGGCTGCAGCTTGATTAAATCTTAGATGTACCATAAACATAGAGAGGTTAATATCCAAAATGTCAGAAGGAGGATATCTCTTTCATTGATTTATCTTTCAAAGGAGATGTTGTGTATCTAACCATTTTCACAGAATTTTCAGGGCAAGATGTTATGTTATGAAAACATAAATGGAACCAATGGAGAAAACGTAGAAAAGTGATAAAAATCCTTTGTATATGAATACATAAAAAATTGAGAAATCCTTCTAAATGGGGGATAAGAGGGAAATATTCTTCAAAATAAGGAGACAAAATCTTTAGGGTGGGAAGTTGTGGAAAGGATACAATATCTTTAGGGTGGGGTGTTGTGGAAAGGAGACAATATCTTTAGGGTGGGGAGTCGTGGAAAGGAGACAATATCTTTAGGGTGGGGAGTCGTGGAAAGGAGACAATATCTTTAGGGTGGGGAGTTGTGGAAAGAAGACAATATCTTTAGGGTGGGAAGTTGTGGAAAGAAGAAATTATCTATAGGGTGGGGAGTTGTGAAAAGAAGAAATTATCTTAGGGTGGGGGGTTGTGGAAAGGAGACAATATCTTTAGGGCGGGGAGTTGTGGAAAGGATACAATATCTTTAAGGTGGGGAGTTGTGGAAAGGAGACAATATTTTTAGGGTGGGGAGTTGTGGAAAGGATACAATATCTTTCGGGTGGGGAGTTGTGGAAAGGATACAATATCTTTCGGGTGGGGAGTTGTGGAAAGGAGACAATATCCTTAGGGCAGGCAGTTGTGGAAAGGATACAATATCTTTAGGGTGGGGAGTTGTGGAAAGAAGACACCTCCAAATAAAGAGTAGGGACAATTAGCTATATTATAGTAGATCATGAAAGCCCAAAGAAAGCGTGGGGACATTGGCGACTTTTAAGTTTGGTACTCGTTAAGGTTACAATGCTGCAGTCTCTAGTGTACCTGTTATCATGGGGAAGAGATGACATGGGGGATAAGAGGGAAATATTCTTCAAAATAAGGAGACAAAATCTTTAGGGTGGGAAGTTGTGGAAAGGATACAATATCTTTAGGGTGGGGAGTTGTGGAAAGAAGACAATATCTTTAGGGTGGGAAGTTGTGGAAAGAAGAAATTATCTATAGGGTGGGGAGTTGTGAAAAGAAGAAATTATCTTTAGGGTGGGGAGTTGTGAAAAGAAGAAATTATCTTTAGGGTGGGGAGTTGTGAAAAGAAGAAATTATCTTTAGGGTGGGGAGTTGTGAAAAGAAGAAATTATCTTAGGGTGGGGAGTGGTGGAAAGGAGACAATATCTTTAGGGCGGGGAGTTGTGGAAAGGATACAATATCTTTAAGGTGGGGAGTTGTGGAAAGGAGACAATATTTTTAGGGTGGGGAGTTGTGGAAAGGATACAATATCTTTCGGGTGGGGAGTTGTGGAAAGGAGACAATATCCTTAGGGCAGGCAGTTGTGGAAAGGATACAATATCTTTAGGGTGGGGAGTTGTGGAAAGAAGACAATATCTTTAGGGAGGGAAGTTGTGGAAAGGAGACAATATCTTTAGGATGGGGAGTTGTGGAAAGAAGACAATATCTTTAGGGTGGGAAGTTGTGGAAAGAAGAAATTATCTATAGGGTGGGGAGTTGTGAAAAGAAGAAATTATCTTTAGGGTGGGGAGTTGTGAAAAGAAGAAATTATCTTTAGGGTGGGGAGTTGTGGAAAGGAGACAATATCTTTAGGGTGGGGAGGTGTGGAAAGGAGACAATATCTTTAGGGTGGGGAGTTGTGGTGTGGAGACAATATCTTTAGGGTGGGGAGTTGTGGAAAGAAGACACCTCCAAATAAAGAGTAGGGACAATTAGCTATATTATAGTAGATCATGAAAGCCCAAAGAAAGCGTGGGGACATTGGCGACTTTTAAGTTTGGTACTCGTTAAGGTTACAATGCTGCAGTCTCTAGTGTACCTGTTATCATGGGGAAGAGATTACATCAATCACATCACTGTTAACATATCAACTAACTCCTGATGGAAATCTTCGTCATTATTACTCCTCCTCATTAAGATAGCTGGAAGCCTTCACATTTCTCACCATTCCCACTGTTACCACTACTTGTGTCAAGATTGAAGAACAATTCGTTTTTTATCCTGATGCTAATAATATTATGAGAGAAATAATTACAGAACTGTTGGAACCGAAATTTTGGAGCATCAAATTATTACCATGGTGATCAGATACTTTTTGTTACAACACTAACGAGGACTCAAATCAATGATTTCTAATTATTTAACGGTTGCTTTTAAAGTCAGTTTTTGGCATAATTGAATTATTATGGATTTAAAAAAAAAATATATAGTTCCAAAGCACTGATTTTGATTATTTGTGTTGGTAAATGAGGTGGTATTTTTTCATATCAATCAGTGATACAGTTAAACAATTTGTTCTAAACCAAACACCACCAAATGTAAATTAACATCATCACAACTCATTATAAGCATGTATAATTAACACTGAGGCTACTGGCTACAGTACAGCATGTCAACACTGAGACTGCTGACTATAAGACAATACATCATGTTAACACTGAGACTGACTACAATACACCATGTTAACACTGAGACTGACTACAATACAACATGTCAACATTGAGACTGACTACAATACAACATGTTAACATTGAGACTGACTACAATACAACATGTTAACACTGAGACTGACTGCAATACAACATGTTAACATTGATACTGACTACAATACAACATGTTAACACTGAGACTGACTACAATACAACATGTTAACACTGAGACTGACTACAATACAACATGTTAACACTGAGACTGACTACAATACAACATGTTAACACTGAGACTGACTACAATACAACATGTTAACATTGAGACTGACTACAATACAACATGTTAACATTGAGACTGACTACAATACAACATGTTAACACTGAGACTGACTACAATACAACATGTTAACACTGAGACTGACTACAATACAACATGTTAACACTGAGACTGACTACAATACAACATGTTAACACTGAGACTGACTACAATACAACATGTTAACACTGAGACTGACTACAATACAACATGTTAACACTGAGACTGACTACAATACAACATGTTAACACTGAGACTGACTACAATACAACATGTTAACACTGAGACTGACTACAATACAACATGTTAACACTGAGACTGACTACAATACAACATGTTAACACTGAGACTGACTACAATACAACATGTTAACACTGAGACTGACTACAATACAACATGTTAACACTGAGACTGACTACAATACAACATGTTAACACTGAGACTGACTACAATACAACATGTTAACACTGAGACTGACTACAATACAACATGTTAACACTGAGACTGACTACAATACAACATGTTAACACTGAGACTGACTACAATACAACATGTTAACACTGAGACTGACTACAATACAACATGTTAACACTGAGACTGACTACAATACAACATGTTAACACTGAGACTGACTACAATACAACATGTTAACACTGAGACTGACTACAATACAACATGTTAACACTGAGACTGACTACAATACAACATGTTAACACTGAGACTGACTACAATACAACATGTTAACACTGAGACTGACTACAATACAACATGTTAACACTGAGACTGACTACAATACAACATGTTAACACTGAGACTGACTACAATACAACATGTTAACACTGAGACTGACTACAATACAACATGTTAACATTGAGACTGACTACAATACAACATGTTAACACTGAGACTGACTACAATACAACATGTTAACACTGAGACTGACTACAAGTAGACAATACAACATGTTAACATTGAGACTGACTACAATACAACATGTTAACACTGAGAGGGACTACAATACAACCTGTTAACATTGGGACTGACTACAAAACAACATGTCAACACTGAGACTGACTATAATAAGACAATATAACATGTTAACACCGAGACTGACTTCAATACACCATGTTAACACTGAGACCGACTACAATACAACATGTGAACATTGAGACTGACTACAAAACAACATGTCAACACTGAGACTGACTACAATACAACATGTTAACACTGAGACTGACTATAATAAGACAATACAACATGTTAACATCGCGACTGACTACAACACAACATGTTAACACCGAGACTGACTACAATACAACATGTTAACATTGTGACTGACTACAATACAACACGTTAACATTGAGAATGACTACAATACAATATGTTAACATTGAGACTGATTACAAGACAATACAACATGTTACCACTGAGACTGACTACAATGAGACAATACAACATGTTAACGCTGAGACTGACTACAATACGACATGTTAACACTGAGACTTACTACAATACAACATGTTAGCATTGGGACTGACTACAAGTCAATACAACATGTTAACATCGCCACTGACTACAACACAACATGTTAACACTGAGCCTGACTACAATACAACATTTTAACACTGAGACTGACTATAATAAGACACTACAACATGTTAACACTGAGGCTGACTACAATACAACATGCTAACATTGAGACTGACTACGATACAACATGTTGACACTGAGACTGCTTGGAATACAACATGTTAACATTAAGACTGACTACAATACAACGTGTTAACACTGAGACTGCCTACAATACAACATGTTCACATTGAGACTGACGACAATACAACATGTTAACATCGCGACTGACTACAAAACAACATATTAACACTGAGACTGACTATAATAATACAATACAACATGTTAACTCTGAGGCTGTCTATAATACAACATGTTAACATTGAGACGGACTACAATACAACATGTTTACATTGGGACTGACTACAATACAACACCTCAACATTGGGACTGACTACAAGACAATACGACATGTTAACATTGAGACTTACTACAATACAACATGTTATCATTGAGACTGACTACAATAAGACAACACAACATGTTAACACTGAGGCTGACTACAATACAACATGCTAACATTGAGACTGACTACACTACAACATGTTAACATTGGAACTAACTACAAGCCCATACAACATGTTAACACTGGGACTGACTACAATACAACACGTTAACATTGGGACTGACTAAAAAACAACATGTTAACACCGAGACTGACTAAAATACAACATGTTAACACTGCGACTGACTACAATACCCCATGTTCTCATTGGGAATGACTACAAGACAATTCAACATGTTAACACTGAGAGTGACTACAATACAACATGTCAACACTGCGACTGACTACAATACAACACGTTAACATTGAGAATGACTACAATACAATATGTTAACATTGAGACTGATTACAATACAACATGTTAACAGTGAGACAGACTACAATAGAACATTTTAACATTGAGTCTGTCTACAATACAACATGTTAACTCTGAGGCTGTCTATAATACAACATGTTAACATTTGGACTGACTACAAGACAATACGACATGTTAACATTGGGACTGACTACAAAACAACATGTTAACACCGAGACTGCTGACTACAAGACAATACAGTATGTTATCACTGCGGCTGCTCAATAATCATGGAGCCAGTTGAGTGAGCTTCAATGGAGTGTACTGGGGATTCATTCTTACAGAAATGAGACCTGTGTAGCTGGCATTATGTTTGTATAATGATTGTTATGAATATCAATTAGTGTCATATAGGAATAATAACAGATCATGTTGTCTGTGTAATAGTGTGCGTATGTGGTTAGGATGTGGACGTAGTTGGGGATGTTCTGAAGTCTGTGTAATGGGGTGTGTATGTGGTTAGGATGTGGACGTAGTTTGTGATGTTCTGAAGTCTGTGTAATGGTGTGTGTATGTAGTTAGGATGTCGACGCAGTTGGGGACGTTCTGAAGTCTGTGTAATGGTGTGTGTATGTGGTTAGGATGTCGACGTAGTTTGTGATGTTCTGAAGTCTGTGTTATGGTGTGTGTATGTAGTTAGGATGTCGACGCAGTTGGGGACGTTCTGAAGTCTGTGTAATGGTGTGTGTATGTGGTTAGGATGTCGACGTAGTTTGTGATGTTCTGAAGTCTGTGTTATGGTGTGTGTATGTAGTTAGGATGTCGACGCAGTTGGGGACGTTCTGAAGTCTGTGTAATGGTGTGTGTATGTGGTTAGGATGTCGACGTAGTTTGTGATGTTCTGAAGTCTGTGTTATGGTGTGTGTATGTAGTTAGGATGTCGACGCAGTTGGGGACGTTCTGAAGTCTGTGTAATGGTGTGTGTATGTGGTTAGGATGTCGACGTAGTTTGTGACGTTCTGAAGTCTGTGTTATGGTGTGTGTATGTAGTTAGGATGTCGACGCAGTTGGGGACGTTCTGAAGTCTGTGTAATGGGGTGTGTATGTGGTTAGGATGTCGACGTAGTTTGTGATGTTCTGAAGTCTGTGTAATGGTGTGTGTATGTAGTTAGGATGTCGACGTAGTTGGGGATGTTCTGAAGTCTGTGTAATGGTGTGTGTATGTAGTTAGGATGTCGACGTAGTTGGGGATGTTCTGAAGTCTGTGTAATGGTGTGTGTATGTAGTTAGGATGTCGACGTAGTTGGGGATGTTCTGAAGTCTGTGTAATGGTGTGTGTATGTAGTTAGGATGTCGACGTAGTTGGAGATGTTCTGAAGTCTGTGTAATGGTGTGTGTGTATGTGGTTAGGATGTCGACGTAGTTGGGGACGTTCTGAAGTCTGTGTAATGGTGTGTGTATGTGGTTAGGATGTCGATGTAGTTGGGGATGTTCTGAAGTCTGTGTAATGGTGTGTGTATGTGGTTAGGATGTCGACGTAGTTGGGGACGTTCTGAAGTCTGTGTAATGGTGTGTGTATGTGGTTAGGATGTCGACGTAGTTGGGGACGTTCTGAAGTCTGTGTAATGGTGTGTGTATGTGGTTAGGATGTCGACGTAGTTGGGGACGTTCTGAAGTCTGTGTAATGGTGTGTGTATGTGGTTAGGATGTCGACGTAGTTGGGGACGTTCTGAAGTCTGTGTTATGGTGTGTGTATGTGGTTAGGATGTCGACGTAGTTGGGGACGTTCTGAAGTCTGTGTTATGGTGTGTGTATGTGGTTAGGATGTCGACGTAGTTGGGGACGTTCTGAAGTCTGTGTTATGGTGTGTGTATGTGGTTAGGATGTCGACGTAGTTGGGGACGTTCTGAAGTCTGTGTAATGGTGTGTGTATGTGGTTAGGATGTCGACGTAGTTGGGGACGTTCTGAAGTCTGTGTAATGGTGTGTGTATGTTGGGGACGTTCTGAAGTCTGTGTAATGGTGTGTGTATGTTGGGGACGTTCTGAAGTCTGTGTAATGGTGTGTGTATGTTGGGGATGTTCTGAATCATCCTCCCAGTCGGTTGCCACGAAAAAATGAGATTTTCTCGCATTCACAACTTTTTGAGCAAAATGATAGGATATATCTTATCAGCAAAATTATCATGTTGGTATATGGTGAATAAACATAATTTATTTCACCTCTTTCAATTAACATTTTGGGATTTTATTAGAATGTTAGCATTTAGGAATTTCTTGGATAGGAGATTTTCAGAATTTGATGATTATATTGAGCATCTTCCAACATTGTTTGCTCCTTTCATTTAATGTGTGTCTTTGTCCATTGCTGGGTTTCTTAAATGGTAATCTAACAGGAGCGTGAGACACTACTCAATCAGCTCGGAAATACCACAGTACACTCTAAACGATCTGGTTATTTCCAGACTTGGTCAGCTGACCTTTGATATATCAACATTGTCAGAAGCACTTGTACCTATGCACTTATTGATCCGGGCAAATCCAATTCAGAATCTAGCTTCCTGCAGAATTTGTTTTGATAGTGACATTTAAGTTGATTTATGTGAGGAAATTAAGTCATTGAAGTAACATGAAGGATTGGATGTCTGTAGGCTTCCATTGCTAATGTGATTTAGGACCGAGTTTGTCTTTCATTCCGATTCTGATCCTTCCACTTGTGTTGTGTTGTTAAGATAATAAAATAGTGCCGTTGTTAAGATAATAAAATAGTGCCAGTGTTAAGATAATAAAATAGTGCCAGTGTTAAGATAATAAAATAGTGCCAGTGTTAAGATAATAAAATAGTGCCAGTGTTAAGATAATAAAATAGTGCCGTTGTTAAGATAATAAAATAGTGCCAGTGTTAAGATAATAAAATAGTGCCAGTGTTAAGATAATAAAATAGTGCCAGTGTTAAGATAATAAAATAGTGCCAGTGTTAAGATAATTAAATAGTGCCAGTGCCAATAGTGTGTTTAGGTAGAGCTCTCGACTATCACAGACTGGCCAGTAACAGAAATGACAGACTCCCGATATAGGCGGACATGTCAATAGATATACAGGAGAGAACAGGAAAAAACAGTGGCTATGTGTGAGAATGCAGAAAAGCTACAGGGAAATAGCCCTTACAATCTAATACTAAGATATAGATAGAGAACAGGATACTGATTTTGTGGTACAGTTGATTTCGGTGGAGGTGATATAACTAGATATCTGTGGGTATTCTTCAATTTTCCATTTGATCAGGGGAACAAAAACAATTAATATATACCAATTTTTGTGTCAGGAATTCATAATATAGATCATAAGCTAAAGGACTACAATGCAGAGTTGTAGCTAGTGAATCTCACAGCTCAGTTGTAGCTAGTGAATCTCACCATTCAACTTGTGAAGGAAATCAAAGCTCAGTTGTAGCTGATGTATCAGTATTTACCTTGGAGTCATGAGTCAGATACATGTTTTACAATTAGGATCATTAATTTTTGAAAATTCTCATTTTTTTTCTATAGATGACTTATTGCTTTCTGACTTATTATAGGAAAAAGGTTGAAAAAAATACAAGACTATCATCAGCTTTTACGTCATAGTGATCACAAAGCTCAGCAAAAATACAATAGAATAAGTGATTGTTTGTTATCGAGTATAAAAACATCAATGATGCTTCGAGGGTAGGATTGTTGATTCAGTTTACCGTGTTTTGTCACACATTGATGGATTTGGACTGTTGGAAGCTCCGTATGAACAACGTTATGACATGTTTATAGTCGTGATTCATCACTGAGTCACTGCTGTTTTCAACACTTGTTTATATCTCAGACCTGCAGAAATATTTAATCAATATGTTGTGTAAAAAAGTGCGCCTGCCTGGCTGCCCTGTTTTCCAGGAGTGACTGTAGGACTGTGGCTGGTCGGCAGCATTCTCCCCACATGTACTAGTCGTATTGACATTTAGCTCGCTGATCGCTTCATAGCTGATCAGCAAGATATTATAACTGATTATGTAGCTAATTCCTTTGGGGGACACCGTATAGGGTGATAGGTTATTACCATTATGGGAATGACTTATCATATAACTATACGGCCCTACATCATACTTGCATCAGCAGTCACATGCTACATGAATTCTGTAACTGTAGCAGGTCTCATGCTACATGAATTCTGTAACTAGCAGGTTACATGCTACATGAATTCTGTAACCAGCAGGTCTCATGCTACATGAATTCTGTAACTGTAGCAGGTTACATGCTACATGAATTCTGTAACTAGCAGGTCTCATGCTACATGAATTCTGTAACTGTAGCAGGTTACATGCTACATGAATTCTGTAACTGTAGCAGGTTACATGCTACATGAATTCTGTAACCAGCAGGTCTCATGCTACATGGATTCTGTAACTGTAGCAGGTTACATGCTACATGAATTCTGTAACTAGCAGGTCTCATGCTACATGAATTCTGTAACTGTAGCAGGTTACATGCTACATGAATTCTGTAACTGTAGCAGGTTACATGCTACATGAATTCTGTAACCAGCAGGTCTCATGCTACATGGATTCTGTAACTGTAGCAGGTTACATGCTACATGAATTCTGTAACTAGCAGGTCTCATGCTACATGAATTCTGTAACTGTAGCAGGTCTCATGCTACATGAATTCTGTAACTAGCAGGTCTCATGCTACATGGATTCTGTAACTGTAGCAGGTTACATGCTACATGAATTCTGTAACTGTAGCAGGTTACATGCTACATGAATTCTGTAACTGTAGCAGGTCTCATGCTACATGAATTCTGTAACTGTAGCAGGTTTACCAAGGGGTTTAATAGCACCACATTCAATTCTTAGCTCACCTGGTACAAAGCTGTTAGCCTTTTGCAAGTGACATAATTGTTTCTTAATTGTTAACTTGACTATTACAATTTGAAGTTTGATTTGTAACATGAAAATAGTTTAAAATATATAATAAGTAAACTGTATAAGTATATAAAATACTAAGTTTGCAGTTTGTTATGTCATTACAGAAACACAAGCGCTCACGTCAATCATGGGAGGGCTCTTTATCAGACCGTGTTTACAGCTATGATGATACTCCATTATATACCATTGATGACAACCCATCACAACGGGACAAGTCCTATCGGAATGTTCCCAGCATTCCCAAAATCCCCAATCCTCCACCTCTCAAGTTAGATGTGCCACTTAGGGATGAGGGGAAGGAGGACAAAGACAGTAGCAAAAGTGAGGAAGACAAGAAACTTAATACAGAGGATAAAAAAGAAAACAAGAAATTTAAAGAGGACAAAAGTCTTGATGGGAAAGGTGAAAAGGAAGAGGAATTGGACAATGGTAGGTTTTATGAGGCATATGATAAAGACAAGCATTCCAATCGTTTTGGGAAGGACAGTGGAGAAAAAACTGGGTTGAGAAAGGAAGACAAAAAGGCCATGTCTGAGGACAAACGAGTTAACACGAAAGCAGTGGTGACAGGCAAGGAAGAAACAGAAGCATCCTTAGACGGTGATCAGAAAGACAAAACATTGACAACAGGCAAAGGAGAGAAGGAGGTGGTGAAGGAGGACAAAAATAAATTGGGCAGAGAAATGAAGGTAACTGACGAGACTATGGAAGGATACCTTATAGAAGTTTACGGAGAAAAATATCCATATGGCATTTTCGACGGTTCATATATAAAATTTGAAGGAGTAAGAAAAGGTGTGAAAGGTGACGATAAAGGATTTGGTAAGGATTCAGATAAAAAGGCATTAAAAAAGGAAGACGGTAGGTCATCCTTCAAAGTAACCAAAGTGGACAAAAGTTTTAAGGAGGCAGATAAACCAGAGTCAAATCAGGGCTTAAAGGCAACTGATAAGAGTTTCAAGGAGGCAGATAAGCAGGACAATAGTTTCAAGGTAGCAAATACACAAGACAAGAGTTTTAAGGAAGATGATAAGCAAGACAAGAGTTTCAAGGAGGCTGATAAACAAGACAAGAGTTTCACAGAAGCAGATAAGCAAGATAAAAGTTTCAAGGAGGCTGATAAGCAGGACAAGAGTTTCAAGGTAGCAAATAATCAAGACAAGAGTTTTAAGGAAGCTGATAAGCAAGACAAGAGTTTCAAGGAAGCAGATAAGCAAGACAAAAGTTTTAAGGAAGCTGATAAGCAAGAACAGAGTTTCAAAGAAGCAGATAAGCAAGACAAGAGTTTCAAAGAAGCAGATAAGCAAGACAGCAGTTTTAAAGAAGCAGATAAAGAACAAATAAGTAATAACTTTGGTAAGGACAAAGATGACAAGAGCTTTAAAGAAGATGGTGAAATAGAATTGAACAATTTTGGGAAAGACAACAATGACAAAAGTTTCAAAGAAGATAACAAAAAAGAATATGCAAAGTTTGGAAAAGAGGAGGATAGTAAGAATTTCAAAGAAGATGACAAAGAACAACCCAACAATTTTGGAAAAGATACTGATGACAAAAGTTTTAAAGAGGATAACAAAAAGGGATTAAGGAATAACAAAGATGACAAAGCTCTTTCTAAACCTGATAAAATAGAAGGTTTTAAAAATAAAGACACAGTCAACAAAATGTTCCTGAATAAAGATAAGTCATTCAAGAAGGATGATGAAAAGATGCAGGGTGACATGCCTGTTAGTGTGGACGAGGCAGACTTAGCTGATAGTGTGGACGAGGCAGACTTAGCTGAAATGAATCTGTTTGGAGAGGATGACAAAGAAGGTTTGCACCTAAAACCTGAGACTGGCCCTATTATTGATGAATCTGGGGACATAAACCTCCAACGACTGACCCTTCAAGTACAGGCCGGAGAAGCAGCATCAAACACTGCACAGGCTCCCATCGTAGAGATGAAGTCAGAAATGGACCCATACAGGACTCCATTTGACTCCCAGACAAGTCCAAACCCACCCACTACCAAACCCACCAAGGTCACTCCGGTGACAGCAGTACAGGACAGGAACATGATTGAAGGACATCTGGTGGCCATGTCCTATGGTAAGTGACTCATGTCATAGAAAACAATGTCGGAGGACGTTTTAAGAGTTACGTTGGTAAGATATCGGGTTGGAGGGTAAAGGAGAGGTTGGAGGGTAAAGGAGAGGATACAGTGTCAGAGGATGTTTTATGAGTTACGTTTAAGTAAGATATCGGGTTGGAGGGTAAAGTAAAGGATACAGTGTCAGAGGATGATTTATGAGTTACGTTTAAGTAAGATATCGGGTTGGAGGGTAAAGTAGAGGATACAGTGTCAGAGTATGTTTTATGAGTTACGTTAGTAAGATATCAGGTTGGAGGGTAAAGGAGAGGATACAGTGTCAGAGTATGGTTTATGAGTTACGTTAGTAAGATATCGGGTTGAAGGGTAAAGGAGAGGATACAGTGTCTGAGTATGTTTTATGAGTTACGTTAGTAAGATATCTGGTTGAAGGGTAAAGTAGAGGATACAGTGTCAGAGGATGTTTTATGAGTTACGTAAGTAAGATATCGGGTTGGAGGGTAAAGGAGAGGTTGGAGGGTAAAGGAGAGGATACAGTGTCAGAGTATGGTTTATGAGTTACGTTAGTAAGATATCGGGTTGAAGGGAACAGTAGAGGATACAGTGTCAGAGTATGTTTTATGAGTTACGTTTAAGTAAGATATCTGGTTGGAGGGTAAAGTAGAGGATACAGTGTCAGAGGATGTTTTATGAGTTACGTTTATGTAAGATATCGGGTTGGAGGGTAAAGTAAAGGATACAGTGTCAGAGGATGTTTTATGAGTTACGTTTATGTAAGATATCGGGTTGGAGGGTAAAGTAAAGGATACAGTGTCAGAGGATGTTTTATGAGTTACGTAACTAGTAAGATATCAGGTTGAAGGGTAAAGGAGAGGATACAGTGGCAGAGTATGTTTTATGAGTTACGTTAGTAAGATATCAGGTTGGAGGGTAAAGTAGAGGATACAGTGTCAGAGGATGTTTTATGAGTTACGTAAGTAAGATATCAGGTTGAAGGGTAAAGGAGAGGATACAGTGGCAGAGTATGTTTTATGAGTTACGTTAGTAAGATATCAGGTTGGAGGGTAAAGTAGAGGATACAGTGTCAGAGGATGTTTTATGAGTTACGTAAGTAAGATATCAGGTTGAAGGGTAAAGGAGAGGATACAGTGTCAGAGTATGTTTTATGAGTTACGTTAGTAAGATATCGGGTTGAAGGGTAAAGTAGAGGATACAGTGTCAGAGTATGTTTTATGATTAAATAAGATAAGCGGTGGAAGGGAAATGAGTGCTTAGTTATTTACGTTGCATTCTAAATTTTGTACGGGTGTTGCAAGGAGTGGTAGTTACTGAAGTCTTTTTAAATTAGTGATGGCAGTATGTCATGATTGATACAATATTTGTTACCAGGACAGGTAGTGTAACTTAAGTCACTTTGTATTAGTTACAGTAGTGTATGTCACTGCTGATACGAAGATTTTTGTTACAGAGACGTGTTACGAGGATGGTGACTGTGCGACTGGGCGTGTGTGTCTGGAGGGGGTCTGTGTCTGTGGAGATGATTCTATGTGTCTGGGACACAAGAAGGCAGTGTGTGGGACAGATGGTCTGCTCTACCCCAGCCACTGCGAACTACACCGTCAGGCCTGTATCCAGGGCCACCACATCAGGATCGACCACCAGGCACGCTGCCTAAGTCGACACGAGAAAGGCGATGGCAGAAAGCCAGATCTCCTTCAAGGTATTCCAAACACCCAGTAGTTACTGTCATTGGTTAAAGTTGATAAAAGGTGTTTAATCATATTATGTTACAATTCTATTTCTGGATGGATCTTATCAAGCTTACATAACTAATCAAGGCAGAATGGAGTACAAACTAGTCCAAATGGTATGATCATGACATTGGCATCACCTTTGATTTATATACCCCTTTAACTGAGTAGAGATGGCTTGGTTAGACTTCATTTTTAGCCTAGCTTAATATTTCAATAAATCCTTGGTTTAGAGCTGTTCTGTTGTCATCCTCCTGTTTTCTATAGATGGTCAGTATTACTTTAGCCCCAATGGTTACTTCTTTAAAGCTAAAACAACATGAATTTTCAAATAGAGTCATCTGAAAGTGCCAAAGCGTCATGTAATACGGTAACGTTCTTTTAGGAGAGTTGTCTTCCCTATGCTATTTGAATAAATATTGAGTAGTTGCATACATAGAATTAGAGTTTAGAAGTGGTTGTGGTACATGTATAGTGAAAGGACAAAGAAAATACAAACACTTGTACCATATAACAACAACAGGCTTCAAATACGTTAGATTTCTAACGAGTAAGAAGAGGGTTCCCACAGGACAGCTCAAAACTGTTATACATTTCTGACACAAAAAGTCCTCAACCAAATAAAATTGGTTGGCTCTGTATAGAACCATATAGGGACAATAGTTAAGATAATAGGGAGTGAATCCCCAGATACATCTTAACAAAAATGTACCAATATGTAGGTCACTGTGACCTTTATTTTCCATTTTGCTGACCTTGGTTAGACTTTGTGTAAAGCTTCACTATATTGTGATCAAAGTTATTGATTTTTATTTCTGTTATATTCGCAAGGTTTTCTCAGCAGTTTTATACAATTCTAATATAGAGAGTAATTAATGTATTGCAGGGAATTTTAATCTTGAATTTCTGTGTTTTGGGAAAACTGGGAAAATGTCCATGTTGCTGAGTTGATGTTACATATGATGAGAGTAATGATGTGGTTTTATAGTCCCTTTACATCCCTAGTGATCAGTACACTGGATTACAGCTGGGACTGGTCCTTTATATCCCTAGTGATCGGTACACTGGATTACAGCTGGGACAGGTCCTTTATATCCCTAGTGATCAGTCCACTGGATTACAGCTGGGACTGGCCCTTTATATCCTTAGTGATCAGTTCACTAGATTACAGCTTGGTCTGGTTCTTTATATCCTTAGTGATCAGTTCACTGGATTACAGCTGGGGCTGGTCCTTTAAATCCTTAGTGATCAGTACACTGGAAAACAGCTGGGACTGGTCCTTTATATCCCTATATAGTGATCAGTACACTGGATTTCAGCTGGGACTGGTCCTTTATATCCTTATATAGTGATAAGTACACTGGATTACAGCTGAGACTGGTCCTTTATATCCTTAGTGATCAATACACTGGATTACAGCTGGGACTCTTAGTGATCAGTACACTGGATTTCAGCTGGGACTGGTCCTTTATATCCTCAGTGATCAGTACACTGGATTACAGCTAGGACTGGTCCTTTATATCCTTATATAGTGATAAGTACACTGGATTACAGCTGAGACTGGTCCTTTATATCCTTAGTGATCAGCACACTAGATTACAGCTGGGACTGGTCTTTTATATCCTTAGTGATCAGTTCACTAGATTACAGCTGGGACTGGTCTTTTATATCCTTAGTGATCAGTTCACTAGATTACAGCTGGGACTGGTCTTTTATATCCTTAGTGATCAGTTCACTAGATTACAGCTTGGTCTGGTTCTTTATATCCTTAGTGATCAGTTCACTAGATTACAGCTGGGACTGGTCTTTTATATCCTTAGTGATCAGTTCACTAGATTACAGCTGGGACTGGGCCTTTATATCCTTATATAGTGATAAGTACACTGGATTACAGCTGGGACTCTTAGTGATCAGTACACTGGATTACAGCTAGGACTGGTCCTTTATATCCTTAGAGATCAGTACACTAGATTACAGCTGGGACTAGTCCTTTATATCCTTAGTGATCAGTACACTGTATTACAGCTGGGACTGGTCCTTTATATCCTTAGTGATCAGTTCACTGGATTACAGCTGGGACTGGTCCTTTATATCCTTAGTGATCAGTACACTGGATTACAGCTGGGACTGGTCCTTTATATCCCTAGTGATCAGTTCCCTTGGGTTACAGCTGGGACTGGTCCTTTATATCCTTAGTGATCAGTACACTGGATTACAGCTGGGACTGGTCCTTTTTATCCCTAGTGATCATTACACTGGATTACAGCTGGGACTGGTCCTTTATATCCTTATATAGTGATCAGCACACTGGATTACAGCTGGGACTGGTCCTTTATATCCCTAGTGATCAGTACACTTGATTACAGCTGGGACTGGTCCTTTACATCCCTTGTGATCAGTACACTGGATTACAGCTGGGACTGGTCCTTTTTATCCCTTATCAGTACACTGGATTACAGCTGGGACTGGTCCTTTATATCCCTAGTGATCATTACACTGGATTACAGCTGGGACTGGTCCTTTATATCCCTAGCGATCATTACACTGGATTACAGCTGGGACTGGTCCTTTATATCCCT
>NW_018403345.1:36518-37752 GCF_002113885.1 Mizuhopecten yessoensis | reverse complement strand
ACCTAACATAGGCAAGCCAAGTATACGAGGCCTCCGCTACCTAACATAGGCAAGCCAAGTATACGAGGCCTCCGCTACCTAACATAGGCAAGCCAAGTATACGAGGCCTCCGCTACCTAACATAGGCAAGCCAAGTATACGCTTCATCAAACTGTTACACCAGAACTGCTCGGAAACGCTGCAGCTCCCTTACAAACCCCTAACCTTTCAGCTGTTGATTTAATTCTTCCATGAATAGATGGAGATAAAAATTTATATCATTGCCCAGTGCTCCCAATGTGCCATATACATGTATTTATACACTTTACACAATATACACTCCTTAATTATAGATAGACCTGGCAATTAAAAGAATTCCCTCAGAACGGTTGTTTCAGGGAAAATTAATTTAAATGTTGCTTAGCATGCAAAGAAATTGGGATCTGGAAATTAAGATATTACCTGATTATAGCTTGACTGTTAACTGGTTTTTAATCGATCAGTCTATTTCCAATTAACATGGTAAATCTAAAGGGTTTAGCAACGTCTTTGCAATAAATTATTTTCAATTACTTTTGTTTGTTTGCGATAGAGGACATTTACTTTTGAAAGTGGGAAGATTGTGGAAAAAATAATCTATCAGTACACTGAACCAAGCACACCCTTATATCTATCAGTACACTGAACCAAGCAAACCCTTATATCTATCAGAACACTGATGGAACCAAGCAAACTATTTAATAAATGGTAGAGGTATGCATATTATAATGTACATGTAGGTATCTTGAATTTTTAGGTCACCTGAGACAAAGTCTCAAGTGACCTATTGCGATCGCCTTTTGTCCGGCAGCGTCCGTCGTCCGTCGTCCGTCGTGTGTCCATAAACAATTTACATTTTCAACTCCTTCTCCAAAACCCCTGAACCAATTTCAATGAAATTTTGCAGAAACCTTCCATGGCCAGAGGTCAGCTAAAATGTGGCCGGTTTGGCCCCCAGCCCCCAGGGGCCTGAGGGGCGGGGCAAAAAAGGGTCAAATTGACGAAAATTTCAAAAATCTTCTTCTCAAAACCCAGATATGGTAGAATCAAATACTCTTCATAGATAGAAGGGTCTTAAGGTGCTTTACCAAAATTGTGAATTTCTTGACCCTGGGGTCTCACGTTTCCCCCTGGGGAGGGGGTAAACTTTACTATAGTTTATATAGGGAAATCACATTTTGGACCAACATTTGTTTAATTTCCATTGGAAGTAATT
>NW_018403345.1:34669-36134 GCF_002113885.1 Mizuhopecten yessoensis | reverse complement strand
AGGTCACAGGAGTCAAATATGTTTAAAACCTTTAAACAACTTCTTCTGAATAACCAATAGGCCTAGGGTGCTTAAATTTGGCCAGTAACATGCTGGGATGAAGGGCTACCAAGTTTGTTTAAATAAATGAACTTGATTTATATTCAAGGTCACAGGGGTCAAATATGTTTAAAACCTTTAAACAACTTCTTCTGAATACCCTAGAGGCCTAGGGTGCCTAAATTTGGCCAGTAACATGCTGGGATAAAGGGCAACCAAGTTTGTTCAAATAAATGACCTTGGTTTATATTCTAGGTCACAGGGGTCAAATATGTTTAAAACAGATAAACAACTTCTTCTGAATAACCAATAGGCGTAGGGTGCATAAATTTGGCCAGTAACATGCTGGGATAAATGGCTACCAAGTTTGTTGAAATAAATGACCTTGGTTTATATTCTAGGTCACAGGGGTCAAATATGTTTAAAACCTTTAAACAACTTCTTCTGAATAAACGAGAGGCCTAGGGTGATGAGATTTGTCCATTAACATGCTGGGTTGAAGAGCTACAAGGTTTGTTCAAATAAATGACGTTGACTTATGTTTAAGGTCACAGGGGTCAAATATGTTCAAAACCTTTAAACAACTTCTTCCGAATAACCAAAATGCCCAGTGTGATGATATTTGACCAGTTGCATGCTGGGATGAAGGGCTACCAAGTTTGTTCAAATGAATGACCTTAACTACTTTCAAGGTCACAGGTGTCAAATGTCTTAAAATTTTCAAACAACTTCTTCTCAATAACCAAAAGGCCCAGGGTACTGATATTTGGCCTGTAGCAATCAGGGCTACCAAATTTGTTCAAATGAATGACCTTGACCAACTTTCAACCTAATGTCATTGTTTGACATTCAAGGTCACACTGATATTCTGCCTGTAGCTGTATTTTAGTCCACTTTTAAGATTACAAGTGTGAGATTAATACCAGGTGAGCGATGCAGGCCCATTGGGCCTCTTGTTTAATTTCCATTGGAAGTAATTCAATTTAGGTAAGCATTATCAGTATTGGGTAGCAGTTTGATAGTATGCACATATGAGCCCTGACTGAATCCCCAGGGCTGATGGGTGTGGCCAAAAAGGGTTGAATTGACTGAAATTTCAAAAATCTTCTTCTCAAGACCCAGATATGGTAGAATCAAATACTCTTCATAGATGGAAGGGTCTTAAGGTGCTTTACCGAAATTGTGAATTTCTTGACCCTGGGGTCTCACGTTTCCCCCTGGGGAGGGGGTAAACTTTACTATAGTTTATATAGGGAAATCACATTTTGGACCAACATTTGTTTAATTTCCATTGGAAGTAATTCAATTTAGGTAAGCATTATCAGTATTGGGTAGCAGTTTGATAGTATGCACATATGAGCCCTGACTGAATCCCCAGGGCTGATGGGTGGGGCCAAAAAGGGTTGAATTGACTGAAATTTCAAAA
>NW_018403345.1:20672-33999 GCF_002113885.1 Mizuhopecten yessoensis | reverse complement strand
TGAGTTGACAGTTTGATACTTTGAAAATTTTGAGCCAGCCCTACCCCCAAGGGCTGTAAGGTGGGGCCCAAAGGAGTCAGTGTGCTAAAATTTCTTCATTTTCCTTGTTTAGAATCAGAGGTGCTAGTTTCAAATACTTTTTAGTCTTAAATCTGTATGCTAGATATTGAATAAGGTGGTTTTATTGTTTTTTGTCACTTTGAATAATATTTCTGTTCGTGTTAAAAACAAAATCAACTCTCTGTATAAATGTATCAGGTGACTGTTAAGGCCCATGTGCCTCTTGTTTCTGTAGGAACCCTGTGTGAGTATGAGGTACGCCAAGGTGTAGAAGCCATCTTGTGGGGAATCGACGTAACTTTCACTATAGTCAGCACCTTGGAAGAGTGTCTGGAGTCCTGTGACCGTGCCCAGGTAACAGGTCTCTGCGTGGCGTTTGAGTTCTCTGCCTCCACTGGTCAGTGTGCCTTGTACGACAACAAGGATGATATTGTGTACAGACCCAACATAGACATGACCTTCTACAATCAGGCACGCTGCAGGAAGGAAATAGGTAATCAATTTCAAAATACATTTCATCTCATGTAGAAAACAGATCTGCCAAAAAGATACTTACAATTTTTGTCATTGTAAAGTTAGTGTCTTGGCTTGGCCCCAAATTGTTGTCATTGTAAAGTTTGTTTGTTGGCCCAAATTGGTGTCATTGTAAAGTTTGTTTGTTGGCCCAAATTGGTGTCATCCAAATCAAACGTGGTTCTGAAGTTTGACAGAATCCTCCATGGTGATTGGCTGCCAAGTTGCACGTTAACCTGAAGGAGGCGGTATCCTCAGTGTAGGAAGACTCCAGGAGTTGACATGTTTATTTCTGACACAGGAGAAATTGTTAGGAGTACAGCTAAATGCCTGCATCATTACAAAACAAGCATAGAATTTAATTATTTCATTTTGAAGTGCAATGGCTTTTGGCTTGAAAATAATATTCATTTGAATTCATAGCATAAAGCAAAAAATGCAAGAAGATAACACTAAAAGTACATAAACTTGTGATGACATATTTGTTTTGCAAAAAGTAGAATTATTTGATAGTGAAAAAAATTGTCAGACTTTTGAAATGACTGTATTGCAATAAGGTTAAATTGTTCTGAGGAAATATATTATGAATATTTCAGATATTCACATAACTTCATGATGACTTAAATGTCAGATGATGGTTTGATACAGTTTGCTGACAAATGTATAAAATGTTTCCCAGATAACTATTGATTGGCACAGCATTATAATGTAGGACACAGTTAGGAGCGTCTTTGCAGAGAGACGCAACACTTTCCCTATCACTGCTTCATTCATTAGTTCATTGCAATAAAGAAAATAAACAAAGGAGGATTCATTATGAAGTTTTCATTGGGTTACAAGCCTTATAGATCGTCTGATCTTTTCATTGCGTTACAAGCCTTATAGATCGTCTGATCTTTTCATTGCATTACAAGCCTTCTAGATCGTCTGACCTTTTCATTGGGTTACAAGCCTTATAGATCATCTGACCTTTTCATTGGGTTACAAGCCTTATAGATCATCTGACCTTTTCATTGGGTTACAAGCCTTCTAGATCGTCTGATCTTTTCATTGGGTTACAAGCCTTATAGATCATCTGACCTTTTCATTGGGTTACAAGCCTTATAGATCATCTGACCTTTTCATTGCGTTACAAGCCTTCTAGATCGTCTGACCTTTTCATTGGGTTACAAGCCTTCTATATCATCTGACCTTTTCATTGGGTTACAAGCCTTCTAAATTGTCTGACATGGTCTCATGTTACCTATTGCAGTTGCCTTTATTGTACATTATGATGTGTTGTTTGTAAACAATTCACATTTTTCACTTCTTATGAACACTGCTGCACCAATTTTGATAAAATTTTACAAAAAACAACCATGGTCAAAGAAAAGTAATCAATTTTGAGATGATTTGGTTCCACTTCTTTAATGAACCTGCGGGGCAAGCCCCAAAGTGGAAAAATTGGCTTAAAGTTAAAAAAAACCCAATTCAGACAAAGAAACGGCTTGCAGTGGCTAGACAGGTTTACTAACACCCTGTCTAATCTGGACAAATGTTTCAGTTCAATATTGAACTGCTTTGTTTTGTCATTATGCTTTTGTCGGTTAACAGTTGGAGTCTAAAAGCTATTTCTGCATGGTGTGTGCAATTACCCAACATATTATTGAAAAGTTCTGAAATATGAAAGTACAAAGAATGCAAGTCAATTTAGGTGATGCATGGGGTGACAAAATCAAACACGTTGTTACATAATCAATCACAATAATAATTTGTCTATGGGGGGTGCCCTGTCAAATGCTTGTAGGTATGGCCACACAGGAGGAAATCAATAGCGACCCTGTTGGGGACAAGTCATATTTGACCTTTTAATTCCCCTGCTGATGATTCATTACCATAGCAAAAGCTTCAGAGGCTGGAGATCTGAATTAACCTTGCTAATTGGCACCCACACACAACACAGTCTATCAGTTCACATCAAAGGCAGGAAGATTCCATTATAAATCTCAGGGTGGAACAATACCATCATCAATGTAAAGAAACTGTCAGATAAAAACTGTGCTGGCAAGATTTCTACAGAAGCACCATGTAGGCTGATAGCCTGGTCGCTAGAGTTCAGTGTGGTGGTAGAAAGCGCCATGTAGGCTGATAGCCTGGTCGCTAGAGTTCAGTGTGGTGGTAGGGAGCTCCATGTAGGCTGATAGCCTGGTGGTTAAAGTTCAGTGTGGTGGTAAGGAGCTCCATGTAGGCTGATAGCCTGGTCGCTAGAGTTCAGTGTGGGGGTAGGGAGCTCCATGTAGGCTGATAGCCTGGTCGCTAGAGTTCAGTGTTGTGGTAGGGAGCCCCATGTAGGCTGATAGCCTGGTCGTTAGAGTTCAGTGTGGTGGTAGGGAGCTCCAAGTAGGCTGATAGCCTGGTCGTCAGAGTTCAGTGTGGTGGTAGGGAGCTCCATGTAGGCTGATAGCCTGGTCATTGCGTTCAATGTGGTAGTAGGGAGCGCCATGTAGGCTGATAGCTTGGTCGTTAGAGTTCAGTGTGGTGGTAAGGAGCTCCACGTAGGCTGATAGCCTGGTTGTTAGAGTTCAGTGTGGTAGTAGGGAGCTCCATGCAGGCTGATAGCCTGGTCGTTAGAGTCCAATGTGGTGGTAGGGAGCTCCATGTGGGCTAATAGCCTGGTAGTTAGAGTTCAGTGTGGTTGTAGGGAGCCCCAGGTAGGCTGATAGCCTGGTAGCTAGAGTTCATTGTGGTGGTAGGGAGCGGCATGTAGGCTGATAGCCTTGTCGTTAGAGTTCAATGTGGTGGTAGGGAGCTCCATGTAGGCTAATAACCTGGTAGCTAGAGTTCAGTGTGGTGGTAGGGAGCGCCATGTAGACTGATAGCCTGGTCACTAGAGTTCAGTGTGGTGGTAGGGAGCTCCATGTAGGCTGATAGCCTGGTCACTAGAGTTCAGTGTGGGGGTAGGGAGCTCCATGTAGGCTGATAGCCTGGTCGTTAGAGTTCAGTGTGGTAGTAGGGAGCTCCATGCAGGCTGATAGCCTGGTCGCTTGAGTTCAGTGTGGTGGTAGGGAGCGCCATGTAGGCTGATAGCCTGGTCGCCAGAGTTCAATGTGGTGGTAGGGAGCGCCATGTAGGCTGATAGCCTGGTTGCCAGAGTTCAATGTGGTGGTAGGGAGTGCCATGTAGGCTGATAGCCTGGTCGCTAGAGTTTGATGTGGTGGTAGGGAGCACCATGTAGACTGATAGCCTGGTCACTAGAGTTCAATGTGGTGGTAAGGAGCGCCATGTAGGCCGAGAGCCTGGTCGCTAGGGGCTCTCCTGTTAAATTGTTGAATATCTTGCTGTTGTTTTACCCTCTACCCCCAAATAGTTCAGAGGGTTGTATATTAATCAGTGTGGTACCATGAACTCTTCAACAGATTAAGTGTGTATTTACACCTAAGTATGGTAACACCAAGTTTAAAATCTGGTTGGTTATGGTGGTTATATGGGTCAAGGTTAAAGGGTAAAAAGGTCCCACTTGATTTATTTTGAAGTAAAAGCGTGTGTATTTGTTGTTGATGCTATAAATGCTGTTTACAGACCCTCGCTGTGAGTTTGAGGAAGTGCGTGTATCAGCGGAGCAGGTATTTGCTACATGTAACATCCGTACGAGGACAGAACAGACTCTTGACCAGTGTAAGGAGCAGTGTAATGGCTGTCATGCCTTCACCTACGTGCCGGAGAGCGGGGACTGTGAGGTCCACAACAACAAGGCCTGCACCGCCATGCTGGATGAGAAGGGTGTGGCCCACTTCGTACAGAAATGCGATCATACCGGTAAGCATACTGCTAAACACTTATAACAGAAGCTTGTCAGTAGGTTTGTATACAGAAGCTTGTCAGTAGGTTTGTATACAGAAGCTTGTCAGTAGGTTTGTATACAGAAACTTGTGTGCAGGTTTGTATACAGAAGCTTGTCAGTAGGTTTGTATACAGAAGCTTGTCAGTAGGTTTGTATACAGAAGCTTGTCAGTAGGTTTGGAATAATTGTGATCAATGTAATTTTCTAAAGGTTATGATTTCATGTTGAATTTTCAGAACAATGAATGTATAAATATATGTTGTAGGGTCCAAGTGCGAGTACATAGAGATCATTCCGGGGAGCGCACCCTTCATGTGTAGCACCTCGTCTACTAGCACGGAGAACTTAGTCGAATGTCACGACGTCTGCGTCCTCAGTAGCTGTGAAGCCTTTAAGTACAAGATGGACCAGGCAGGCAGCTGTGACCTTTACTTTGACAAATCGTGTATCAATATGCTGGACAAGAGGAAGGAAAACTACTACGTACGCCGCTGTACCAACCCAGCAGGTAATCAGAAATAAAAACTTCAATGATTGCTGGAGATTTTTAAGAAGTATATAAGCCTTACATGGCCTAGAAGTCAACAATGTCTACCCATGGGTTACATTTTGCCTACCAGATGAATTCACTGTCAATACAGCATGAAATACCCATTGTGTACAGCTGTTACAGAGCCAATACCCACAGTAAATATTCGAGGGAATCAAGATTTGTTCTAAAAATAGATATTGGTATATTTGATAGGGAGTGTTACCTTGGTGCTTGGTCTAAATTTAAATATTGGTATATTTGATAGAGAGGGTTATCATGGTGCTTGGTCTGATGGTAAATATTGGTATATTTGATAGGGAGGGTTATCATGGTGCTTGATCTGATGGTAAATATTGGTATATTTGATAGGGAGGGTTACCTTGGTGCTTGGTCTAAATTTAAATATTGGTATATTTGATAGGGAGGGTTATCATGGTGCTTGGTCTGACGGTAAATATTGGTATATTTGATTGGGAAGGTTATCCTGGTGTTGGGTCTGATGGTAAATATTGGTTATATATTTGAAAGGGAGGGTTATCATGGTGCTTGTTCTAAAGGTAAATATTGGTATATTTGATAGGGAGGGTTATCATGGCACTTGGTCTAAAGGTAAATATTGGTATATTTGATAGTGAGGTTTTTCATGGTGCTTGGTCTAATGGTAAATATTGGTATATTTGATAGGGAGGGTTATCATGGAACTTGGTCTAAAGGTAAATATTGGTATATTTGATAGTGAGGTTTTTCATTGTTCTTGGTCTAAAGGTAAATATTGGTATATTTGATCGGGAGGTTTATCATGGTGCTTGATCTGATGGTAAACTTTGGTATATTTGATCGGGAGGATTATCATGGTGCTTGGTCTAAAGGTAAATATTGGTATATTTGATGGGGAGGGTTATCATGGTGCTTGGTCTGATGGTAAATATTGGTATATTTGATAGTGAGGATTATCATGGTGCTTGGTCTGACGGTAAATATTGGTATTTTTGAAAGGGAGGGTTATAATGGTGCTTGTTCTAAAGGTAAATATTGGTATATTTGATAGGGAATGTTATGGTGCTTGGTCTGATGGTAAATATTGGTATATTTGATAGGGAATGTTATGGTGCTTGGTCTGATGGTAAATATTGGTTTATTTTATAGGGAATGTTATCATGGTGCTTGGTCTGATGGTAAATATTGGTATATTTGATAGGGAATGTTATTATGGTGCTTGGTCTGATGGTAAATATTGGTATACTTGATAGGGAAGGTTATAATGGTGCTTGGTCTAAAGGTAAATATTGGTATATTTGATCAGGAAGTTTATCATGGTGTCTGGTCTGATGGTTAATGTTGGTATATTTGATGAGGAGGGTTATCATGGTGCTTGGTCTGATGGTAAATATTGGTATATTTGATAGGGAGGTTTATCATGGCACTTGGTCCGATGGTAAATATTGGTATACTTGATAGGGAAGGTTATAATGGTGCTTGGGCTAAAGGTAAATATTGGTATATTTGATCGGGAGGTTTATCATGGTGCTTGTTCTGATGGTAAATATTGGTATATTTGATAGGGTTATCATGGTACTATTTTGTGTTGTAGAGTGTAAGTATGAAGAGGTGAAGATGTCCTCCAATGACCCGTGCAGTATTGTGTCTAGTAGCACTGACACCATTGGCCAGTGTAGAGACGCCTGCAGTGATTGTGTCGGCTTCAAGTTTGACTACCAGACAGGAGGCTGTAGTCTGTATAACGAGGCATCATGTCTGCCGGACAAAAAACTCAACTTCTACATCATCAGGTGCCCAGGTAAATATTTCTACATTATCAGGTGCCCAGGTAAATATTTCTACATTACCAGGTGCCCAGGTAAATATTTCTACATTATTAGTGATCGAGGTAAAAACCTCTACATCATCAGGTCAAGCTAAATATAGTTATACCGGTATTCAGGTCTGTAGAGAAGTGTGAATATGTTCTCTTACGCTCATATAGGAAGTTAGGATTACATGATGTTGCATGTTTATGTTTTTACTTTTAGCAGAGGAACCCAAGGCTCCAGGACTCGGCAGTGAGGAGGACAAGCCAACACCCGTCAACATCCAGATCGGAAGCTCTGTGGACATACCACAGTCACAGAGTCCAGCTCCAGAGGAGACAGGGAATGAAGTCATCCCTCAGGAGAACTTGGTGATCGAGGGAGGGGCCCAAAAGATGGAACAAACAGTTACGAGTGATGTCAAGAAGGCAGGACCTGGAGCTGCTGAGATAACACCAGGAGCTTCGTCTGAGGAGGAGACTCCATCAGAGGGAGATTATGATGAAGATGATGACGAGGATGTAGATGATGAAGAGGAGGAGGAGGAGAATGAAGATTACAATGATATGACAGACCTGGAAAAGAAGATCATGGGCGTGAAGCCAATTATGGAGGCTGGAGATTCTCTGTGTACAGATGAGGACTACATCAAGTTCAAGGCTGACCTGCTGAGATATCACTGTGTTAGGTTTGGGCGCAAAGATTGCGACAAGACACAGGTACCAAGTAAGTGTCCACATCTACTACTGACATATAGTATACATCACTCACTGTGAGTCTATCTACTACTGACATATAGTATACATCACTCACTGTGAGTCTATCTACTACTGACATATAGTATACATCACTCACTGTGAGTCTATCTACTACTGACATATAGTATACATCACTCACTGTGAGTCTATCTACTACTGACATATAGTATACATCACTCACTGTGAGTCTATCTACTACTGACATATAGTATACATCACTCACTGTGAGTCTATCTACTACTGACATATAGTATACATCACTCACTGTGAGTCTATCTACTACTGACATATAGTATACATCACTCACTGTGAGTCTATCTACTACTGACATATAGTATACATCACTCACTGTGAGTCTATCTACTACTGACATATAGTATACATCACTCACTGTGAGTCTATCTACTACTGACATATAGTATACATCACTCACTGTGAGTCTATCTACTACTGACATATAGTATACATCACTCACTGTGAGTCTATCTACTACTGACATATAGTATACATCACTCACTGTGAGTCTATCTACTACTGACATATAGTATACATCACTCACTGTGAGTCTATCTACTACTGACATATAGTATACATCACTCACTGTGAGTCTATCTACTACTGACATATAGTATACATCACTCACTGTGAGTCTATCTACTACTGACATATAGTATACATCACTCACTGTGAGTCTATCTACTACTGACATATAGTATACATCACTCACTGTGAGTCTATCTACTACTGACATATAGTATACATCACTCACTGTGAGTCTATCTACTACTGACATATAGTATACATCACTCACTGTGAGTCTATCTACTACTGACATATAGTATACATCACTCACTGTGAGTCTATCTACTACTGACATATAGTATACATCACTCACTGTGAGTCTATCTACTACTGACATATAGTATACATCACTCACTGTGAGTCTATCTACTACTGACATATAGTATACATCACTCACTGTGAGTCTATCTACTACTGACATATAGTATACATCACTCACTGTGAGTCTATCTACTACTGACAAAGTATACATCACTCACTGTGAGTCTATCTACTACTGACATATAGTATACATTACTCACTGTGAGTCTATCTACTACTGACATATAGTATACATATACAGCCTCCTTATAGTAAATATTTAGAATATCCCTTATGTTACTAGCGAGGAACAGTCATAAAAATTAGATTACATGTATGTACTGTCCTCTATTTTAATTGTTTAAACAGTTACATTTTAAGAATTGCTTTTAATACCATAATGAACAATGAAATGAAAACAAATGTTTTCTAACAATCACCATTATCACCAGCTTGACCCTTTCACCTGTGTATTTCCTAGACAAAGAATACATCGCCACGCTGATGTTCAGCTACTACGATAGGGACATGGACGGAGCCGTGAACACACAGGAACTGTGGGAGACACAAGTAATCAACAAGTTTGGCAAACTGTCCGACAAATGTACCCTGGTGGACATCATGAAGTTTGATGACAGTAGAAATGATGACGGCAGTATGGACAAGAACGAGTTTGTCAAGGCTTTCGGTACGAAATATATCTTGCATAGTTCGAGGACAGAGGTCATTGACAAAATCAGAACGTGTGTTAAAATTCATTACTTACCACGTTTCAGTTTGTGTTCATCTTGATCACTGTGCATCATATATGATGAAGTTGGCACTTGATTACGATCGTAAGTTGTCAGTGGTCATATCTGAATAAGAATATTTTCATATCCATGTCTGCTACAGATTTTCCTGTTTTGGCTTGTAGAGATCCCTGTATGTTAAATATTTCTTAATATTGCTGCTTTGTGTTGTAGACATCCCTGAAGAGGTAATGAGACAGAAAGTGGAGCTTATCCCCATCCTGGCTACCATGGGTAACGGTCTGGAGATCCAGTGTGGTATCCATCCCACAGAGGGGTCAGAGGTTGTGTGGGAGAGACACACTATTGATGTGGCCATGGTCAGCTTCCCCGACATAGCTGTACGTATTCCTTCTGTGAAGTCCCAATGTACCTCATGTGTCTTAACGCGTAATTAACTCTTACGTTCCCAGTGTAGCTACTTATAAAATATTCTATATCAGGCTACCAAAGTTCTGTAATCACTATACATCCTACATCTAATTAACAACTACATCAAGTTTACTTGTTAACTTGTAGTTAATGACTGTGTACAAAGGGATCCAGAGGAAACACTGTCTTTCAAAGATGGTGGACCAAGCAAATCGACAATCTTTCTAAAAAATAAAAAAACCTGAAAAGATTACCAGCAATATAATTCATGCACCCTAAAATTCAAAATTCATTTCTACCAAAAAACATACAAGTTAAATGAGTTTTTATGGTTATAGACATGCATCCTTTGATATCCGAGTCAGTTGATGTTATATCAGTATACAATCTATCAGTATACAATCTATCAGTATACAATCTATGATATCTGGTTACTGAGTCAGTTGATGTTATATCAGTATACAATCTGATATCTAGTTACTGAGTCAGTTGATGTTATCAGTATACAATCTGATATATAGTTTCTGAGACAGTTAATGTTATCAGTATACAATCTATATATCTAGTTACTGAGACAGTTGATGTTATCAGTATACAATATATCAGTATACAATCTATCAGTATACAATCTATGATATCTGGTTACTGAGACATTTGATGTTATCAGTATACAATCTATGATATCTGGTTACTGAGACATTTGATATTATCAGCATACAATCTATGATATCTGGTTACTGAGACATTTGATATTATCAGTATACAATCTATGATATCTAGTTACTGAGCCAGTTGATGTTATCAGTATACAATCTATGATATCTAGTTACTGAGCCAGTTGATGTTATCAGTATACAATCTATGATATCTAGTTACTGAGTCAGTTGATGTTATCAGTATACAATCTATGATATCTAGTTACTGAGTCAGTTGATGTTATCAGTATACAATCTATGATATCTAGTTACTGAGACAGTTGATGTTATCAGTATACAATCTATCAGTATACAATCTATCAGTATACAATCTATGATATCTGGTTACTGAGTCAGTTGATGTTATCAGTATACAATCTATGATATCTAGTTACTGAGTCAGTTGATGTTATCAGTATACAATCTATGATATCTAGTTACTGAGTCAGTTGATGTTATCAGTATACAATCTATGATATCTAGTTACTGAGTCAGTTGATGTTATCAGTATACAATCTATGATATCTAGTTACTGAGTCAGTTGATGTTATCAGTATACAATCTATGATATCTAGTTACTGAGTCAGTTGATGTTATCAGTATACAATCTATGATATCTAGTTACTGAGTCAGTTGATGTTATCAGTATACAATCTATGATATCTAGTTACTGAGTCAGTTGATGTTATCAGTATACAATCTATGATATCTAGTTACTGAGTCAGTTGATGTTATCAGTATACAATCTATGATATCTAGTTACTGAGTCAGTTGATGTTATCAGTATACAATCTATGATATCTAGTTACTGAGTCAGTTGATGTTATCAGTATACAATCTATGATATCTAGTTACTGAGTCAGTTGATGTTATCAGTATACAATCTATGATATCTAGTTACTGAGACAGTTGATGTTATCAGTATACAATCTATGATATCTAGTTACTGAGACAGTTGATGTTATCAGTATACAATCTATCAGTATACAATCTATCAGTATACAATCTATCAGTATACAATCTATGATATCTAGTTACTGAGTCAGTTGATGTTATCAGTATACAATCTATGATATCTAGTTACTGAGTCAGTTGATGTTATCAGTATACAATCTATGATATCTAGTTACTGAGACAGTTGATGTTATCAGTATACAATCTATGATATCTAGTTACTGAGACAGTTGATGTTATCAGTATACAATCTATCAGTATACAATCTATCAGTATACAATCTATCAGTATACAATCTATGATATCTAGTTACTGAGACAGTTGATGTTATCAGTATACAATCTATGATATCTGGTTACTGAGTCAGTTGATGTTATCAGTATACAATCTATGATATCTAGTTACTGAGACAGTTGATGTTATCAGTATACAATCTATGAGTATACAATCTATCAGTATACAATCTATGATATCTGGTTACTGAGACATTTGATGTTATCAGTATACAATCTATGATATCTGGTTACTGAGACATTTGATATTATCAGTATACAATCTATGATATCTGGTTACTGAGACATTTGATGTTATCAGTATACAATCTATGATATCTAGTTACTGAGACAGTTGATGTTATCAGTATACAATCTATCAGTATACAATCTATCAGTATACAATCTATGATATCTGGTTACTGAGACATTTGATGTTATCAGTATACAATCTATGATATCTGGTTACTGAGACATTTGATATTATCAGTATACAATCTATGATATCTGGTTACTGAGACATTTGATATTATCAGTATACAATCTATGATATCTAGTTACTGAGACAGTTGATGTTATCAGTATACAATCTATGATATCTAGTTACTGAGCCAGTTGATGTTATCAGTATACAATCTATGATATCTAGTTACTGAGCCAGTTGATGTTATCAGTATACAATCTATGATATCTAGTTACTGAGACAGTTGATGTTATAATTATACAATCTATGATATCTAGTTACTGAGACAGTTGATGTTAACAGTATATAATCAATCAGTATACAATCTATCTGTATACAATCTATGATATCTGGTTACTGAGACAGTTGATGTTATATCAGTTTACAATCTATGATATCTAGTTACTGAGACATTTGATGTTATCAGTATTCAATCTATGATATCTGGTTACTGAGTCAGTTGATGTTATCAGTATACAATCTATGATATAACATCAACTGTCTCAGTGACTAGATATCAGATTGTATACTGATAACACCAACTGCCTCAGTAACCAGATATTATAGATTGTATACTGAAAACATCAACTGTCTCAGTGACTAGATATCAGATTGTATACTGATAACATAAACTGTCTCAGTAACTAGATATCAGATTGTATACTGATAACATAAACTGTCTCAGTAACCACATATCATAGATTGTAAACTGATATCTGGTTACTGTGTCAGTTGATATTATCAGTATACAATCTATGATATCTGATTACTGAGACATTTGATGTTATCAGTATTCAATCTATGATATCTGGTTACTGAGACATTTGATATTATCAGTATACAATCTATGATATCTGGTTACTGAGACAGTTGATGTTATCAGTATACAATCTATGATATCTAGTTACCGTGACAGTTGACGTTATACAGTATAAAATCTATATCTCCCTACTGAAATTAATGTCTTTGCCAGGTTTTCAGCGATGGAACCCTCTACTTTGACAATGTTGGAGTACACCACACAGGGAACTACACGTGTTATGACCGTGACCGTCCGGGGGTCAAACAGATCCACCAGCTACATGTCCAGAGTAAGGCCACATCAATCAATCTCAAATCAACCACTGTTACTTAAATGTTAAATGTTAAATCTTAAATCAAAAACCTTTAATTTTGTTTTGAATGTTGTTTCACAAACTTTTAAGAAAGACATTTTAACATGTGTGATCCTTAAGTTATCTTCATATCTCTGTTTTTATCTTTATGTTACTCTGAAATCTTCTTGTTTACATAAGGTAACCTTGCCTTGATGTCTGTGTTGGTTAAATTACCTTGATGTCTGTGTTGGTTAAATTACCTTGATGTCTGTGTTGGTTAAATTGCCTTGATGTCTGTGTTGGTTAAATT
>NW_018403345.1:15356-18740 GCF_002113885.1 Mizuhopecten yessoensis | reverse complement strand
ATAATTATAACAACATAAAATAATATATAACCATGACATCAGATCTCATAAGTATAACAACATAAAATAATATATGACCATGACATCAGATCTGTAAGTATAACAACATAAAATAATGTATAATCATGACATCAGATCTCATAATTATAACAACATAAAATAATATATAACCATGACATCAGACCTCATAAGTATAACAACATAAAATAATATATAACCTTGATATCAGATCTTATAATTATAACAACATAAAATAATATATAACCATGACATCAGATCTCATAAGTATAACAACATATAATAATATATAACCATGACATCAGATCTCATAAGTATAACGACATAAAATAATATATGACCATGACATCAGATCTGTAAGTATAACAACATAAAATAATGAATAATCATGACATCATATCTCATAATTATAACAACATAAAATAATATATAACCATGACATCAGATCTCGTTAGTATAACAACATAAAATAATATATGACCATGACATCAGATCTGTAAGTATAACAACATAAAATAATGAATAATCATGACATCATATCTCATAATTATAACAACATAAAATAATATATAACGATGACATCAGATCTTATACGTACAACAACATAAAATAGTATATAACCATGACATCAGATCTGTAAGTATAACAACATAAAATAATGAATAATCATGACATCAGATCTCATAATTATAACAACATAAAATAATATATAACGATGACATCAGATCTTATACGTACAACAACATAAAATAGTATATAACCATGACATCAGATCTGTAAGTATAACAACATAAAATAATGAATAATCATGACATCATATCTCATAATTATAACAACATAAAATAATATATAACCATGACATCAGATCTCGTTAGTATAATAACATAAAATAATATATAACCATGACATCAGATCTCGTTAGTATAACAACATAAAATAATATATGACCATGACATCAGATCTGTAAGTATAACAACATAAAATAATGAATAATCATGACATCATATCTCATAATTATAACAACATAAAATAATATATAGCCATGACATCAGATCTCATAAGTATAACAACATATAATAATATATAACCATGACATCAGATCTCATAAGTATAAGAACATAAAATAATATATAACCATGACATCAGACCTCATAAGTATACAACATAAAATAAAATATAACCTTGATATCAGATCTTATAATTATAACAACATCAACTAATATAAAACCATGACATCAGATCTCATAAGTATAACAACATAAAATAATATATGACCATGACATCAGATCTGTAAGTATAACAACATAAAATAATGAATAATCATGACATCAGATCTCATAATTATAACATCATCAAAGAATATATAACCATGACATCAGATCTCATAAGTATAACGACATAAAATAATATATAACCTTGATATCAGATCTTATAATTATAACAACATAAAATAATATGTAACCATGACATCAGACCTCATAAGTATAACAACATAATATAATATATAACCTTGATATCAGATCTTATAATTATAACAACATAAAATAATATATAACGATGACATCAGATCTTATACGTACAACAACATAAAATAGTATATAACCATGACATCAGATCTGTAAGTATAACAACATAAAATAATGTATAATCATGACATCAGAGCTCATAATTATAACAACATAAAAGAATATATAACCATGACATCAGATCTTATAAGTATAACAACATAAAATAATGCATAATCATGACATCAGATCTCATAATTATAACAACATCAAATAATATATAACCATGACATCAGATCTCATAAGTATAACAACATATAATAATATATAACCATGACATCAGATCTCATAAGTATAAGAACATAAAATAATATATAGCCATGACATCAGATCTCATAAGTATAACAACATATAATAATATATAACCATGACATCAGATCTCATGAGTATAACAACATAAAATAATATATAACCATGACATCAGACCACATAAGTATAACAACATAAAATAATATATAACCATGACATCAGATCTCGTTAGTATAACAACATAAAATAATATATAACCATGACATCAGATCTCATAAGTATAAGAACATAAAATAATATATAACCATGACATCAGATCTCGTTAGTATAACAACATAAAATAATATATAACCATGACATCAGATCTTATAAGTATAACAACATAAAATAATATATAACCATGACATCAGATCTCATAAGTATAACAACATATAATAATATATAACCATGACATCAGATCTTATAAGTATAACAACATAAAATAATGTATATCAAATTAATTTCTCACTGATGGGGTATATTTAACATGTGAAATGGTTGATGATAGACTATACGCTGACAATAAATACCATTGTAATTACAGACAAGAATGACACCCTGACAATAAATACCATTGTTATTACAGACAAGAATGGCACCCTTACAATAAATACCATTGTAATTAAAGACAAGAATGGCACCCTGACAATAAATACCATTGTTATTACACACAAGAATTGCACCCTGACAATAAATACCATTGTAATTACAGACAAGAATGACACCCTGACAATAAATACCATTGTAATTAAAGACAAGAATGGCCCCCTGACAATAAATACCATTGTTATTACACACAAGAATTGCACCCTGACAATAAATAACATTGTTATTACAGACAAGAATGGCATCCTGACAATAAATACCATTGTTATTACAGACAGGAATGGCACCCTGACAATCTACCATACCGACTACCAGAGAGACACCGGCGCTTACAAGTGTATCGCAGAGAACACTGCTGGAAAGGCTCAGGATATCGCCACCATCTTCATCCATAAACCCAACGACACCATGCTCAGTAAGTGAATTAATGGTCGTTCCAAGTTCAATTGAAATCATGATCAGTTCATCATAATCTTCATCTCAAACACCATGAAACCATTCTCAGTATGTATATTGTTTCAATCTCCATGAAAACTGTGTCTGGTAAATGCTGAAATCTTTATTCTGTATCCTGCATTTCTTCTTCTTCTTCTTCTAATCTGACTTTGCCCGTTTAAACCGTTAAAGATATCTTGCTGAGACTTTAGGTATGCATGCATCACCCACAGGAGGTGTGCAGTGCATTGGAATTAGGTCTCATGCTCCACTATATACAGAGTTATGGCCCTTTGTTTATTTTTAGGTCACCTGAGACAAAGTCTCAAGTGACCTATTGCGATCGCCTTTTGTCCGTCGTCGTCCGTCGTCCGTCGTGCGTCCGTAAACAATTTACATTTTCGACTTCTTCTCCAAAACCCCTGAACCAATTTCAATGAAATTTTGCAGGGACCTTCCATGGACAAAGGTC
>NW_018403345.1:10261-13923 GCF_002113885.1 Mizuhopecten yessoensis | reverse complement strand
AATATTACATGTTAATAACTTGATTGGAATTATAACCTTGAATTGACAGTTTGATACTTTGAAAATTTTGAGCCAGCCCTACCCCCAAGGGCTGTAGGGTGGGGCTCAAAGGAGTCAGTGTGCTAAAATTTCTTCATTTTCCTTGTTAAGAATCAGAGGTGCTAGTTTCAAATCCTTTTCAGTCTGAAATCTGTATGCTAGATATTGAGTAAGGTGGTTTTATTGTTTTTTGTCACTTTGAATAATATTTCTGTTCATGTTAAAAACAAAATCAACTCTCTGTATAAATATATCAGGTGACCGTTAAGGCCCATGGGCCTCTTGTTAATACCAAAGTTTGTCCACAGCATAATTTCTAAACCATTAAAGATATCTTAATCAAACTTGAAGTATACCTGCATCACTCGCATAAGGTGTGCAGTGCACTGGAATTAGGTATTGTGCGTCACTAAATACAGAGTTATGGCCCTTTGTTTAATTTTAATACCGAAATTTGTCCACGGCATAACTTCCATGTTATTAGGGCCCCGCATCGTAGATGGGGATGCCCTATACTAATTCATCTGTCCGTCTGTCACAATCAAACAAGGTGTCAACTGACCAAAGGTCAAGGTCACTGGGTCAAAGGTCAAGATCAAATTTTGTATCTTTTCCCTGATAAACATTTTGTTATGACATTATGAAGCAAAGTTGGTTGGAATTTAACAAAGAGTAAACTGACTTAAGGTCAAGGTCACTGGGTCAAAGGTTAAGGTCAAATTCAGTATCTTTTCACTGGGGAACATTTTGTTACGACACTTTGAAGCAAAGTTGGTTGGAATTAAACAAGGAGTCAGTTGACCAGAGGTCAAGGTCACTGGGTCAAAGGTGAAGGTTACATTTTGTATCTTTTCACTGGTGAACATTTTGTTTTGACGCTTTGAGCAATGTTGGTCAGAATTAAACAAGGAGTCTATTGACCAAAGGTCAAGGTCAAATTTTGTATCTTTTCCCTGATGAACATTTTGTTATGACATTATGAAGCGAAATTGGTCGGAATTGAAGAATGAGTCAACTGACCAGGTTACACTAGGTTAAAGGTCAAGGTCATTTGGGTCCAAAGGTCAAAGGCAAAGTGGATCGCTTACTTTGACCCTGGCTCTTGATGGGGGAGGTATTTAAGGTGAAATAAAACAAATCAAAGCCAACAAATGAGTATTGCACCGGTATTTACATTTCTGTTAGCCCAGCAAATATGGAAGTGGAAGGAAACAAGACTCACATCATAGTACATGTAAAATGTATATTTTGCTTCTTTGCAAGTTTTTTTGAAGTCCAAATGTCAAACGTCAAGCTCAGCTATATGGGCAGATTGCTTCTTGATGATTATGGGGGATATATTGCCATAAGACGTGGCCCTTACTGACTTGTCAGTGTTCTAGTTTCACCTACGATGACCAAACTTGTTAAAGTTTTAATGTATCTTGGGAAGTAGGAGTGTCGAATTCAAAATTCGAGTCTCGTGCCCCACTATATAAAGCGATCTGGACCTTTGCTGATTTTATATACCAGAGTTTTTCTATTGGCTAATAAGGGGAGACATATGTTGTTGTTCACAAAAACAAAATTCTAGTTTTTCTTTCAAATACAAAGAAACTATTCCAACTAAAAAACAATATTCATCTCAAAAATGTGCACAATGAAACTTAAACCGTTGTCTAGAAGTACTGTGGAGTGTACCATGTAGGTTTCTGTGGCTGTAAATACATCAGATTTCATTGTGACAGGGCTGTTATCTAGAAGTACTGTGGAGTGTACCATGTAGGTTTTTGTGGCTGTAAGTATATCAGATTTTATTGTGACAGGGCCGCTGTCTAGAAGTACTGTGGAGTGTACCATGTAGGTTTCTGTGGCTGTAAATGCATCAGATTTCATTGTGACAGGGCCATTGCCTAGAAGTACTGTGGAGTGTACCATGTAGGTTTCTGTGGTCGTAAATACATCAGATATCATTGTGACAGGGCCATTGTCTAGAAGTACTGTGGAGTGTACCATGTAGGTTTCTGTGGCTGTGAATACATCAGATTACAGTGTTAAGGACTTGTGTCTAGAAGTACCCTACCAGAGTGTGACATGGGAGGACTTATCACCTTGTCTACATCTCCTTTTATTTCTCTTTTGGGTCCTGTAAACTGTTGTATTGGTCTAACACTGCAGGTCAGACATGATTTCTTTCCTTATGATACATATGAACCTTTTGAGTGCGAGTATAATATTCGTAGCAGTACAAACTTTGTTGTTACCAAGACTACTCCTATGTATACCTTGCTATACCAAACCGGATGAAGAATAGCATCTTACGTGTTATAATCAAATTTGAAATGTTACCTTTTGCGGACTGGCTGTAACTCTTTGGCTACATTGCTCCAGTGCAACATTAGGTAACTTTGGGACAATTTGGTGTCGCCACCCGTAAACTTGAGCTGGTTGTAACTCTTTGGTTACATTGCTCCGGCTCGGTATTGGGTTAGGACATATATAGTAATGTCTAAAACTGTTATATCTCATTATAGATGTTATGTAATATTATTACATATTTACAATTTTTTGAAGGGGTATTTTTTATATTAGAAATTAGTTATCAAATTTCTATTGAAAACAGGCCAAACTTAGGTGTATTATGATAGTAATATAGCAGAGTGCCCCCCCAAAAAAATAAAAAAAATAATAGAATGAAATAGGTTAATATGAGTTATGTATGTTGCATAATCCAAATTTTTGGTCTTATTATATACATATGCATATATAGCTAATGGTGAGCAGTACCTCTATGCATCTCCATTGAATATGAGATGTGATGGTCTTGGATTGTTACAGTATCATGTTACCACTTGTTCTACATATTTGACTCGTTGTCGGGTGTCATTTATAGTTAAAGGTCACCCGGTACATATATGCAGGCATGGTGTAAGAATTACCACATTTATCCTGCAATAAGCCCAAGTAGTTTTACACAACCCCGGCTCAAGCAGGAGATGTACATACATGTACGGAAGGACAATGCTACAATATCTGTTGCTTTCTACTCATGGGCTTATTGCCAGATAGATGCAGAACTTATCTAACTAAAACAGTATAAAAACTGTGCCTGCCAGTTTGGTGTAGTTACATGTATAGCAAATCTTGCACACATTTGCCAGACTGTCCATGATCTATCCGGTAGATGTCAGTGCTATTTGGGCCTCTCTGATTGAGGAATTTGGAGTTCTGATATACCTGCAGTACGCATCTGAGGACCATCTCCCCAACACTTTAATAAGGTGGTCGGGAAGATGTACCAATGAGGATGTGGTTGCCGCTCCTATGCGGAAACTATGTCCATTATAACAGTCTGAATTGATACCTAAACACTCCAGTACATGCCTGAACCTTGCGATAAAAACAGTACGTGTCAAGGCTTGTCCACTTGCTATAACAAACAACGGATCATCCAGTGCAGGATTCTGGCATTGTCTTGCCGCCATGTATTTACAGCAAGCAACATAGGGACATATTTCACTACCGTTCTTAAATAGTTTCAATGTGACCCCTTCCCGGAATGGGTCAGTTTTCGACTTTTTGAGATTTAGTAGTACATGTTCATTAGCTATGATGAGATCGTTGAAACACAGGTTAATATTATG
>NW_018403345.1:5548-10140 GCF_002113885.1 Mizuhopecten yessoensis | reverse complement strand
ATTCATGTCTGCCAAGTTAACACTGTTAATAATACCTGCCATCAAAAGGAACCTAATGAATGTGTTGAATCCAGTGTCGTATGCATGTTTAGTACTGGGAGCTATGGCTGTCTCCCACAAGTCATCCACTACAGATTTAAGTCCCATATGACCTCGGAAGTTGGGGGAACTTGACAGGGATGATGGTTGGCCTCTGGAGCCAGCTGTCTGAAACGTGCCATCTGAAAACGAGACAAGGCGTCCGCTATTACATTGTACTTGCCCGGAACATGTTTAGACAATACCACAAATTCGTTGATAGCAGCGCACATGGTCAAACGTCTCATTAACGGCATGATGTGTGGGGCTTTGGAACGCCCTTTATGTAGTATAGCTACTGTAGCACTATTGTCGCACATAAACATAATACGTAGTCCTCTCCATCTATGTCCCCATATCACTGCGGCTACTACTATGGGGTATAGTTCCTTAAATGCTATGGACAGTTCTTTCACACTGTCTACATGTTCGTGCATAGTCGCTGGCCACCGTTGCGCAAACCACTGACCCTGCATATATCCCCCGAATCCTAACGTACCAGATGCATCGGTATACAGTTAAATGTCCTCGGATGTTGTGATGTAACGGTTATAAAATATGGTTGCTCCATTCCAGTGCCTCAGAAACGTTAACCACATCCTAATGTCATGCCTACATTCATTATTGATCTTGATATGATGGTGTAATGCCTTCACACTGGTTGACAATTTAATGATGTAGGAAACAAAACTTTTGCCAGGGATCACTACTTTACATGCAAAATTCAAATGCCCTAAAAGCTGTAAAAGTTCCCTCTTTGTACATGACTGATGGTTTTGAAATGATCTTAACATTTCCACATCCCTCTTAAGCATGTCTTCTGGTAACCTAGCTTCCATGTTATGTGAGTCTAGAATAATACCTAAATACTCGAGCGCAGTTTCTGGTCCACAAGTTTTATGGAGGGCCATGGGTATGTTCAGGCTATTAAAAATGTGGTACAATAAAGACATATTTTTATCTCCACATTTACCGGGCTCTTCGAAGGTAATAAAGTCATCCAACAGATGCAATATTTGCGCGATTCCATAGTTATTTGAAGCGATCCAACATATGGCCTGCGATAAAATTGTCAAAAATCTTTGGACTTGACCAACATCCAAACGCCAATCTGGTGTAATAGTAATATTTGTTTTCCCAACATATACCATAAAGATGCCATTGCGATGGATGTATGGGCAAAAGTTTGAATGCGTCCGATATATTGGTCTTGCACATAGTGGTATCTTTTCCCAAATTTTGAATAATTTTTATTGCATCTTCGATACGGACATATGATAGCGAACAATCTTCCTTATCGATGAGATCGTTGACACTTGGATTTCCTTCATCTTCATGAGGGGAAGACAAATCTACTATAAGACGGGGTTTACCTGAATATTTCCCATAAGCCACCCCTATGGGACTCACTCTATACGTAGTAAACGGGAGACTTTGATATGGGCCTTGTAGAAAACCTTTGTTGACTTCACTCGCGATTAGAGTTGTAATCGTTTGTTCATCTTTTAACACCGATTGTAAATTTTTACATTCTCTTATCGGCAGGGCAATGTCTGTGACCAGAGTGTCAAAACCGTCAGTTAAGCCGTCGCTCAAATAATTTACAAAGAATCTGTCGGGATGTCCACTGAGTTCTTGACGAAATCGATCAATATCTATAGGCGTGCTGGCTATCGTTGGAAGTCAGGCGTTAATCTCATCATTTGGGGGTTTGTTGTCCTTTCTACATGCTTTAGCCCCGTGGCTTGTGGCTTTGCATTTAAAGCATATGTGCGAGAAGGCACATTTAGCCCCGAATTGACAGGCGCCGTCATTGAAATTATTGCACACTTCTGACCCGTTAATTTTAATTTTTGGACGTCCGAGACGATCAGTGTCCTTATCCCCCTGGTTCGGTTTACTGTGATTTCTATCGTTCGATGACGTTGATTGATATTCTGCATATTGTTGAACATTCTTTTTCTCCCTTTGCTGAGGACAGAACGGGGTTGAATGGGAGGTCAATCCACACAAATGGCAGGTGTTCACATTAGAGTTTCCTACCACCATACTGAGAAGGCCGCTGTCCTTCATGTCCCAGCGGACCTTCTGGTTTCTATCCCTCAAGGCAGCTGCAGCCTTCATGGTGAACTGACAATGATAGTCATCAAATCGTTGACCATAAACGTTTGATATCTCTATGATGTTCGCTTCATAAACATCATGTTCTGCCCGTCGTTTGGCGCACATGACCCTTTTGAATTTCCCGAATGCGGTAATGAACTCCGAGATAGTCAGTGACTTGTTAAGACGGGGGTCTTCAGGCTCATATAGATGTATGTTTATTCCCTTCTGGCGATCTTCTGGGCGGTCGGCCTCGAATTTGGGGATAAGAAGGGAGGCAAAATTAACGTACCTCCCCTCAAGAATTTTCTTCTTATTCACATTGGATACAATGTCAATGTGGGGAATACTGTCGGAGTTTATGCCCTCACCTGTAGTCACTGTAATGTTGTTACTGGCCGCAGTCTGCTCCTGGACTTGTCTCATCGAAGCGTTTGCCGTCGTCAATGTGTATTCCTGAGCATTACTCTCAGGCGTATCGCAAGCTCCAATCAGTTTGATGACAGTCTGTTGGAGGCCCATCATCGTCTGTTGCATGTTTTGCATGGACGCCAACATACCTTCGATGATCATGTTGTTACCGCCGCTGGCGGCTGCCATATTGGATCCCGTCCAACTCTCGTCTCGCAGGTTAGCTCCCGGATTAACACTGCGCAGCTGTTGCAATTGGCGCCTCACTACCTTGCGGTCTAGCCAATGCCGCCGCGTCACGAAGTAGTTCCGTGTAATTGTCATGTGCAGGCGTTGGTGCGACACTTTTGGCGGTACTATTTTGTCCATTTGTACTATTATTTGAAACACTCGGAATACTGGGCATAACATTGCCACTCTGTCCTGTGCTATCGACTTCATGCGGAGTGTTGACAGTGTTGTTACTCGGGCGAGACGCTGCACATTGTCCATATACAATGCCTTCAAACCTGCTTTTGTGATACCTGTGGAAGGAGCATTGATACCAATGTTTGTCAATTCCTCGCGTAGTTGTGTTATGGTCCAATTACACGGGTTAGACGTATCGTATGGAACACTTTTCCTCGAAGTCGATCGAGGTCGACGACTCGCCATTGTCCGGAGTTAAAGTTCACACACAGTTGTAAATATACATTCCCTGTCCGGTAACTATTAGGTAACCGCTCGGTTAAAACTCTTAATATGTTCCCGACAGGCTATATGAAAAGATACCTTAATAGTATATTAATTAGATTTAGGATAATTCTGTGATTAACGGACAAATTAATTAATGAAACTAAAGATTATTTCCGACTGGTCATTTTGCTACGGTCGCTGGACTGAAGTGACGCTATCCAAAATTCCTTCGGCCAATCAGACTATTGTTTGGTTGCATGTGACCTATCAATTACCATCATTGACCACTGACCAGTCGGGCCCCTGACATGTATACTGTCGATGTCCCTCTCGACTTACACCCAACCCAATGTGGATAGATCCGGCCCCCCACAAGTGATTGTTTACATTAGGCCCTCGCTATGTATATGGTCGCTGCCCATCTCCTTTACACACATAGTCAATACACTGAGTATAGACAGATAGGTCAGTGTCCAATTATTTACATTGCAAGGGATTAATCAATATCTATTATTAATTAGTATCATTTATGATCTCAATATAATCATTGTTAGCCAAGCTATATATACTGACTAGTAGCTTGGCTTGTAACATGTATTTGATTAATTCAAACCTCCCCTATGTACAAGTACATCAGCCTCAAATACTAGGACTGCTTAACCGTACGTGTTTTGTCCATCTTTAAACCATTTATAATAAAAATAAGATAAAAACCCTATGACTAAACTAAAAAAGTAGATATATGCAATGCTCAGTTCAGGTTTATGGTATTGCAAGAATAATAACCAAACGAAGCACTAATAATCCTCGTTAGGAAATAAGGTTTATGAATTATGAGAAGTTTGTAGAAAATTGAGGTAGAACTTTCTTAAAAAAGGGATGAAATTTCGAAAATCTCTGGCTTTTATGATTTTGACATATCAATTACATTACTGAGAAACGTAAAATCAAGGTGACCTTAGAAATAAACATTTTGTTATGGAGGATGAATTACTTCAGTAGACTCAGACAGGAAGTACAGTGTCACAAATATTTCCAGTGACTATTCATACCAATGGGCTGACAATGGAAATTGTCTTTATTAGTATTATGAAACATAAATTGATGTTAAACCAGACTGCAGTACGCTAGTTATACAGCTGCATACCTTACTTTATTTACTGGATTGGTAAGTGTGTACACTGTATAACTACCCAGGAATCTACTGGATTGGTTAGTGTGTACACTGTATAACTACCAAGGTATTTACTGGATTGGTCAGTGTGTACACTGTATACCTACCAAGGGATCTACTGGATTGGTTAGCGTGTACACTGTATAACTAT
>NW_018403345.1:3283-3465 GCF_002113885.1 Mizuhopecten yessoensis | reverse complement strand
CCAAGGTATTTACTGGATTGGTTTGTGTGTACACTTTATACCTACCCAAGGATCTACTGGATTGGTTAGTGTGTACACTGTATAACTACCAAAGGATCTACTGGATTGGTTAGTGTGTACACTGTATACCTACCAAGGTATTTACTGGATTGGTTCGTGTGTACACTTTATACCTCCCCAAA
>NW_018403345.1:0-100 GCF_002113885.1 Mizuhopecten yessoensis | reverse complement strand
GGGATCTACTGGATTGGTTAGTGTGTACACTGTATACCTACCAAGCTATCTACTGGATTGGTTAGTGTGTACACTGTATAACTACCTAGGTATTTACTGG
>NW_018403344.1:17909-19848 GCF_002113885.1 Mizuhopecten yessoensis | reverse complement strand
GAGTACGAGTTGTAGACAGGGTCATGTTGTACTGAATATTTCACTTAATTATAGTGAAACTTGGAAACCCGCCTGCCGCCACGTGTCTTGTTATACTGTTAAGTTTGAATGAACAATAAACGTGCGAAATCTATATCTGCCTAAGTTGTTTGTGTCACCGATCTCTGCTTTTGAAATACTATTTCATACTTTATTTACAATCCATGGAACCTGCAAGCGAAAGCGGCAGTCGAACCCGAGTGTGTAGATAACGTTTCGTTACACTATTATATTGTAAAAAAAAATAAAAAAAAATATCTGCGTGCACTTGAAGGGGTTTCGTATTGTCTAGAACAGAGCCCCACATTTTCACGTCGACATGTTTGCAAACTAGCAGCAAGAAGAAAAGAACAACCAGAAGAACCGAGACCTTGTTTTACTTTTTATTGAGGAAGTGTACACTGAAATGCAATTTTCTTCTTTTTTTCCTCTCGTAACAAGTCCTGAGTGCACACCTAAAAAACCACAAGAGTAGAGTACGAAAACAGGGGCTCACGTCACAGTCAAAACACACATGATGAGTAGATGTGCCTGTGGGGCCGTAGGTTCATGGGGTTGCTAAGGAAAATCCGCCGTCTTGGATCCAAGATGGTTGCTGTCCCTAGCAACCAGATCCAAGGCACATCATCTCATCAAATATTCAAAAGACATATAGGTCTCCAATTTTTAAGAAATTGCCTTGGTTTATCACCTTTTGGTATACATGTAATAATTCCTTGTTTTTGAATTATATATATTAGAATCCATTTAAATATGCATAATTAATAGATCTTAAAACAAATTTACCCAGTTGTTTCCTAAAACACTTAAAAAATTATACTGTAAATCCGTCCGACCCGGGGCTTTTATTATTTTTCATTTGTTTGAAAGTATACGACGCTTCAGTAAAAGTTATATTACCTTCTAAAGATAAAGATTCTACATTGTTTAATTTTGGAACATTACAATCAGATAGAAATTTATCTAAATCCACTTCGATGTTACTATTACTTGCATACAGTTGTTCATAAAATAATTTAACTTCATTTAAAATATCTTCTTGTTTTTTTATAACATCACCATTTTCTTTTGCTGTCATACGTTTCTGATCGTTCGCTCTATACAATGAAACTCCTGTTGTGGTTTTATTCGTATCAAAAGTAATAGATGTAAAGGAATGTAAATCGCGACTACAGAAAACCGTTTAATTTAAATATCATGCCGTAATTATATAGTAGTCCCTTATTAAATCGAGTAAGGCAAAAGTGGCTACCTGTTGGAAAATAAGTTGGTAGTATATACATGTATTAAATATATATATTACACTGACAGTTTTTAAAACGAAACTTTATTGATTATAACTATATATCAAAATTGCGTATTAAATTTTATTTTTTGGCGACAATGGCGTTCATTATTGATTGAATGAATTCAATAACGCTAACGCGCTCAACAGGCTAGGCTATGTTAGTAAGCTACTGCTATTCATTGCCGCAATGTGCATGATAACAAAATCCATTCAATTCATATATTTACGTTACGATGAACTACAATAAAAACAGTTTCAATACATTTTTTGTAAATGTCATATTGTTAACGTTAGTATCGGATAGTACCATAAAAATGGAACAGCCAGACCTCCAGCCTACACACAAAGCGCTTACTCCTCTTTAGAGGTTCATCAGGGGAATGGTTAATTCACATTGACATAACAACAACACAACACAGAAAGTAATGAGGTCATGGTAAATTATGACGTCACAATACAACCTACCAAAATTGACGCCAAATTTAACAATGCACTTTAACCCTTTGCGTGTCGCATGCATTTTACGCCATATACCTTCGAGTGCCGCCAAGGCCGATCAGATTTGAACTTCAGTGTTGACGTCATAATGGGATACAGGACGGGACTGTACAG
>NW_018403344.1:6389-13083 GCF_002113885.1 Mizuhopecten yessoensis | reverse complement strand
GGCAATTACAGGACGGGACTGTACAGTGTGGCAACTTTAGGACGGAACTGTACAGTGTGACAATTACAGGAAGGGACTGTACAGTTTGGCAATTACAGGACAGGACTGTACAGTGTGACAGTTACAGGACGGGACAGTACAGTGTGACAACTACAGGACGGGACTGTACAGTGTGACAATCACAGGACGGGACTGTACAGTGTGGCAATTACAGCACGGGACTGTACAGTGTGACAATCACAGGACGGGTCTGTACAGTGTGGCAACTTTAGGACGGGACTGTACAATTTGACACTTACAGCACGGGACTGTACAGTGTGACAATCACAGGACGGGTCTGTACAGTGTGGCAATTACAGGACGGTACAGTACAGTGTGTCAATTACAGGACGGGACTGTACAGTATGACAATTACAGGACGGTACTGTACACTGTGACAATCACAGGACGGAACTGTACACTGTGACAATTACAGGACGGTACTGTAAACTGTGCCAATTACAGGACGGTACTGTACACTGTGACAATCACAGGATGGTACTGTACAGTGTGCCAATTACAGACCGGGACTGTACAGTATGACAATTACAGGACGGTACTGTACACTGTGACAATCACAGGATGGTACTGTACAGTGTGACAATTACATTACGGTACTGTACACTGTGGCAATTACAGGACGGTACTCTGTACAGTGTGACAATTACAGGACGAGACTGTACTGTGTGGCAACTACAGAACGGGACAGTACAGTGTTACAAAAACAGGACGGGAATGTACAGTTTGGCAATTACAGGACGGGACTGTAGAGTGTGCTAATTACAGGACGGGACCGTACAGTATGACAATTACAGGACGGTACTGTACAGCAGTGTGACAATTACAGGACGGGACAATACAGTGTGACAATTCCAGGACGGGACCGTACAGTGTGACAATTACAGGAAGGAACTGTACAGTGTGGCAATTACAGAACGGGACTGTACAGTGTGCCCATTACATAACGGGACTTGACAGTGTGAAAATTACAGGGCCGGGACTGTACAGTGTGACAATCACAGGACGGTACGATACAGTGTGACAATTACAGGACGGGGCTGGACTGTGTGGCAACTACAGAACGGGACAGTACAGTGGGACAAAAACAGGACGGGAATGTACAGTTGTACAGTTTGGCAATTACAGGACATGACTGTACAGTGTGACAGTTACAGGCCGGGCCAGTCCAGTGTGACAACTACAGGACGGGACTGTACCGTGTGACAATTACAGGAAGGGACTGTACAGTTTGGCAATTACAGGACATGACTGTACAGTGTGACAGTTACAGGCCGGGCCAGTCCAGTGTGACAACTACAGGACGGGACTGTACAGTGTGAAAATTACAAGAGGGGACAGTACAGTGTGACAATTACGGGACGGGACAGTACAGTGTGACAATTACAGGACGGTACTGTGTGTGACAATTACAGGACGGGCCTGTACAGTGTGACAATCACAGGACGGGACTGTACAGTGGGGCAATTACAGGACGGGACTGTACAGTGTGAAAATTACAGGACGGAACTGTACAGTGTGACAATTACTGGACGGGACAGTACAGTGTGACAATTACAGGACGGTACTGTGTGTGACAATTACAGGACGGGCCTGTACAGTGTGACAATCACAGGACGGGACGGTACAGTGTGGCAACTTTAGGACGGAACTGTACAGTGTGGCAATTACAGAACGGAACTGTACAGTGTGCCCATTACATAACGGGACTGTACAGTGTGACAATTACAGGACGAGACTGTACTGTGTGGCAACTACAGAACGGGACAGTACAGTGGGACAAAAACAGGACGGGAATGTACAGTGGGGCAATTACAGGACGGGACTGTACAGGGTGGCAACTTTAGGACGGAACTGTACAGTGTGGCAATTACAGAACGGAACTGTACAGTGTGCCCATTACATAACGGGACTTGACAGTGTGAAAATTACAGGGCCGGGACTGTACAGTGTGACAATTACAGGACGGGACTGTACTGTGTGGCAACTACAGAACGGGACAGTACAGTGTGACAAAAACAGGACGGGAATGTACAGTGTGGCAATTACAGGACGGGACTGTAGAGTGTGCTAATTACAGGACGGGACTGTACAGTATGACAATTACAGGACGGGACTGTACAGTGTGGCAATTACAGGACGGGACTGTAGAGTGTGCTAATTACAGGACGGGACTGTACAGTATGACAACTACAGGACGGGACTGTACAGTGTGGCAATTACAGAACGGGACTGTACAGTGTGCCAATTACAGAACGGGACTGTACAGTGTGCCAATTACAGAACGGGACTGTACAGTGTGACAATTACTGGACGGGACTGAACAGTGTGACGATTACAGGACGGGACTGGACAGTGTGGCAATTACAGTACGGGAATGTGCAGTGTGACAATTACAGGACGGGACTCTACAGTGTGGCAATTACGGGACGGGACTATACAGTGTGACAATAAGAGGACGGAACTGTACAGTGTGGCAATTACAGAACGGGACTGTACAGTGTGCCCATTACATAACGGGACTGTACAGTGTGACAATTACAGGACGGGACTGTACAGTGTGACAATTACAGGACGGGACTGTACAGTGTGACAGTTACATGACGGTACTGTACACTGTGACAATTACAGGACGGTACTGTACAGTGTGACAATTAAAGGACGTTACTGTACACTGTGACAATCACAGGATGGTACTGTACAGTGTGACAATTACAGGACGGGACTGTACAGTGTGACAATTACAGGACGGTACTGTACACTGTGACAATCACAGGATGGTACTGTACAGTGTGACAATTACATGACGGTACTGTACACTGTGGCAATTACAGGACGGTACTGTACACTGTCACAATTACAGGACGGTACTGTACACTGTGACAATCACAGGATGGTACTGTACAGGGTGCCAATTACAGGACGGGACTGTACAGTATGACAATTACAGGACGGTACTGTACACTGTGACAAATATAGGACGGTACTATACACTGTGACAATTACAGGACGGTACTGTACACTGTGACAATCACAGGACGGAACTGTACACTGTGACAATTACAGGACGGTACTGTACACTGTGACAATTACAGGACGGTACTGTACACTGTGACAAATACAGGACGGTACTGTACCCTGTGACAATTACAGGACGTTACTGTACACTGTGACAATTACAGGACGGTACTGTACACTGTGACAATTACATGACGGTACTGTACACTGTGACAATTACATGACGGGACTGTACAGTGTGACAATTACATGACGGTACTGTACACTGTGACAATTACAGGACGGTACTGTACACTGTGACAATTACATGACGGTACTGTACACTGTGACAATTACATGACGGTACTGTACAGTATAACTATTACAGGACGGGACTGTACAGTATGACGATTACAGGACGGGACTGTACAGTGTTACGTTAACAGGACGGGACTGTACAGTGTGAACATTACAGACAAATGCATTAATTATTTAGTTCTGACTTAAAAATAACTGTTTGACAACATAATGCAGGCATGCATATACCTGTTGGAACATTTCAAACAACTCCCATACTTTATTTTCCCATGAAAACTTTCAAAACGTCTGGGGGCAAGCGAGGTACTTTAGTGTATAGTCAGTGCTAACGAAAAGAGAAGACAGAAATACCCGATAGGTGAAGCATATTTTCCTGCCATTTTTATTTTTGATTACTCATGATCTATAGGTTATGTTGGAATAACTCTTATCCATGGTTGGTAAACGTCAGCCATTATACAGATGATGTCACAACCCTGATGATGTCATACTCGTCACCTCAAATTTAGCGGTATAATGTAAAACACGCATTAGGCGGATAGATACCGGGGCCAATGAGGTCAGAATCCCTCTTATGAAAAAAAGGTAGAGAAGTTCATTAAAGGAGAGATCCCCTCCCACGCAAGATAAAATGAGTGCCCGACTAGATGAAATATCAGAAACGCTACAATGCGTAGTTATATGAATTGCGTGGTCATTGTGTGTGGAATTAGCTGACTGGTTGTATGAGCATCGTTGTATTCATAGTGTGTTCATGGTCTAATGGCAGTTGTTTTCAGTTGATATATTCTTGTAGAAAACAAACATCAAGAATGTAGAATCTATATAATAAATTGTGCATAGCATGTGATTGTTCACAGTTCACACAAAACAGTCACGTGATGTTTTACCTGTGAACGTAGCTCTGATCAGGTTATTTAATAGAAAACATTGAAAGATTGACAATATTACAAATCTGAGATATGCTTTTGATTATAGATTTTAACGTAAGGCAACATATGCTTGCTTGCTTGAATGTCTGTATTAATACATGTACGTACTTTTACTAATAAGAGACATACGTATACCGATCAGTTACATGTATTGTTCACATACTATAGTAACGCTGAGTATAGGTTCGGCAACCTTTAATTCTGATACTTTATTTAAAAGTAGTAACGTCCAGTAAAATTAGAATGTGACATACATGTATAACCTTAAAAAGCCGTAAGCCAAGATATGTTTAATTGGGGTAAAAATAGAGATAACATGCAACCAATCTCTGTACAACAAACTTACAATTACTGTTATCTCGATTAATGTCGACAATGACTATATATGTATATACTCAATATACACATGGATCCATCTGACTCTTAACCCTTCACTCGTGCCGAATTATATTCACTAAACATAGTAAACATATACCATACTTTTGATCATCACTTTTCTCATCTGTACAGGTGTAACTGGATTATCCGTGGTGGTCAGTCCCAGTCCTACAGCCAAGGTCGTGTCCGGTCAGAACCTTAGTATCACGTGTCAGTGGTCAGCTGACTTCACAGGACCAACTGCTGTTGTTAACTATAAACTAAATGATGGTGGATTTACAATAGGTGCAATGTTTATAAACTTAGGGACAACATGTCCATCAGTACCACCACCCTACACAATTACCTATAACAGAGACACGAGGACACTGGTACGGTGGCTGATATGTGCCATCTCGTTGTTTCGTCTTTTCGCCCCGAAAGGACGACAATTAACAAACCTTAATTCTCGTTGTTTCGTCTTTTCGCCCCGACAGGACGACAATTAACAAACATTAATTCTCGTTGTATCGTTCCTTCGACCCGACAGGACGACAATTAACAAACCTTAATCCTCGTTGTATCGTTCCTTCGACCCGAAAGGACGAAAATTAACAAACCTTAATTCTGGAAGTATCGTTCCTTCGCCCCGACAGGACGACAATTAACAAACCTTAATCCTCGTTGTATCGTTCCTTCGACCCGAAAGGACGAAAATTAACAAACCTTAATTCTGGAAGTATCGTTCCTTCGCCCCGACAGGACGACAATTAACAACCCTTAATTCTCGTTGTATCGTCCCTTCGCCCTGACAGGACGACAATTAACAAACCTTAATTCTCGTAGTATCGTTCCTTCGCCCCGACAGGACGACAATTAACAAACCTTACTTCTCGTTGTATCGTCCCTTCGCCCCGACAGGCCGACAATTAACAAACCTTAATTCTCGTTGTATCGTTCCTTCGACCCGAAAGGACGACAATTAACAAACCTTAATTCTGGTAGTATCGTTCCTTCGCCCCGACAGGACGACAATTAACAAACCTTAATTCTCGTTGTATCGTCCCTTCGCCCTGACAGGACGACAATTAACAAAGCTTAATTCTCGTTGTTTCGTCCCTTCGCCCCGCCAGGAAGACAATTAACAAACCTCAATTCTCGTTGTCTCGCCTTATCGCCCCGACAGGACGAAAATTAACAAACCTTAATTCTCGTAGTATCGTCCCTTCGCCCCGCCAGGAAGACAATTAACAAACCTCAATTCTCGTTGTGTCGTCTTCCGGTAACCAGCATGAAGTTGGTTACTTGGACTGACCTTATTTATATTGGACTAGTTTGCCAGTAAAAAGTAACCGACATTACCTGTTATGCCGCTTTTTCACACCTGCATATATGCCACAACAGGGCATCTTTTAAGGTACTCACATTCAAAACGGCATCAACGATACTCAAGGCTAAAGATGCCCATCGGGCACTTTTTCGAATCAATATCTAAGATTGTTTGGGGTTTTTTGCACCGAGGAATGGCAAATCGTTAGACGTTTTATGCTGCAATTTAAGAAATATTATATAACCTGCTATGAGTAAGGAAAGGTAATTTGTTTCATGGGAAATTGTGATAATGTTTTTGAACTGTCAAAATCCAAGATGGCGACTTGATATCCATCTTGATTATTTTTTAGTCAAAAATTAATTATACCCCACTAATTAGGGTTGGGTATTGCCAACATTTTGATATGTCTCTATTCACTACAATATATATTGTTGACTTTTAAGAACTATTCATAAGCCTGATAACACTGTTCAGTTTCAGAGCTTTATCTGAACATTTGTAATTTCGTAGTTATAGTTAGTCACTGAACGTAGCTTCATGCAAGCATATATCCCGATTCGGTTATGAACTACAAATGGTATTTAAAATTGAAATGCGGTGAATATTATCAAAATCTTAATGGAAAGATAAAATTACCATCAAACAAACCTAGTATTCTTGTATTTTTTGTCTTTTATCTCCTCTAACTCTCAGATACAGT
>NW_018403344.1:4511-5846 GCF_002113885.1 Mizuhopecten yessoensis | reverse complement strand
AGACATACAGAACTCACAACTGTAGCACAAGGCATATCATCATAATAACTCTAGCACCAGACTTATAGACATCACAACTTTACCACCAGACAGATACACATCATAACTCTAGCACCAGACATATAGACATCACAACTTTACCACCAGACAGATACACATCATAACTCTAGCACCAGACATATAGACATAACACTTCTAGCACCAGACATACATAACTCACAACTCTAGCACCAGACAAATGCACATACTAACTCTAGCACCAGACATATAGACATCACAACTCTAGCATTTGTCTTATAGACAAAACAACTCTAGCACTAGACTCATAGTCATCACAACTCTAGCATCAGACAACTGAACATCAGAACTCAAGCACCAGACCTATAGACATCACACCTCTAGCACCAGACATATAGACATCACACCTCTAGCCCCAGACATATAGACATCACAACTCTAGTACTAGTATTATAGTCATCACAACTCTAGCGCCAGACATGAAGATATCATAACTCTAGCACCAGGCAAATGCACATCAGAACTCTAGCATCAGACATATAGACATCAGAACTCTAGCACCAGTCTTATAGACAAAACAACTCTAGCACTAGACATATAGACATCACAACTCTAGCACCAGACTTATAGACATACTTACTCTACCACCAACAATATAGACACCACGACTGTAGCACCAGACTTATAGACATACTTACTCTACCACCAACAATATAGACATCACGACTGTAGCACCAGACTTATAGACATAATTACTCTAGCACCAGACATATAGAACTCACAACTGTATACCAGACTTATAGATATAGCAACTCTAGCACCAGACATGAAAGTATAACAACTATAGCACCAGACGTATATACATACGAACTCTAGCACTAGATGTTTAGGTATAACAGCTCTAGCACCATACTTACAGACATCACAACACCGGGACCATAAATGTCTTTTGAAAGACAACTGAATTGTTATGTCAGTATTAATTGTTTTACATTTTATTTGTCTGTTGGTTATGATCGCTTCGATACCTAACGCTGATTTGTACATAAAACATCTAGCACTGTAACACTGACCTTACGATTTTAAATCACTTTTGAAAAAGCAGCACAAGACCTATAACAATATGCCCGGGCATGTTGAAAACGAAAACTTAACGATTCTGTACTGAAATTCGAAATGATGCCCAGTGGGCATCTTTAGCCTGAGGTATCGTTTATGCCCTTTTGCACGTGGTTACCTTAGAAGATACCAATGCGTGGTATAGGTGTTAAAAAGCGGCATAAGACCTATAACAATATGCCCTGGCTTGTTGAATAT
>NW_018403344.1:186-339 GCF_002113885.1 Mizuhopecten yessoensis | reverse complement strand
CATAAGACCTATAACAATATGCCCTGGCATGTTGAAAATGAAAAGGTATCGATTTTGTACTGATATTCGAAATGATGTCCAGTGGGCATCTTTAGCCTGGGGTATCGTTGATGCCCTTTTGCATGTGGATACCCAAGAAGATGCCAATGCGTA
>NW_018403344.1:0-100 GCF_002113885.1 Mizuhopecten yessoensis | reverse complement strand
TTTGAACTGAAATTCGAAATGATGCACAGTGGGCATCTTGAGCCTGGGGTATCGATGATGCTCTTTTGCATGTGGTTACCTTAGAAGATACCAATGCGTA
>NW_018403343.1:6641-7300 GCF_002113885.1 Mizuhopecten yessoensis | reverse complement strand
CAACGTCTAATATAGGTAAGATACACAACGTCTAATATAGGTAAGCCACACGACGTCTAATATAGGTAAGTCACACAACGTCTAATATAGGTAAGGCACAAAACGTCTAATATAGGTAAGGCACACAACGTCTAATATAGGTTAGGCACACAACGTCTAAAATAGGTAAGGCACACAACGTCTCATATATAGGTAAAGCACACAACGTCTAATATAGGTGAGGCACACACCGTCTAATATAGGTAAGGCACACAACGTCTAATATAGGGAAGGCACCCAACGTCTAATATAGGTAAGGCACAAAACGTCTAATATAGGTAAGGCAAACAACGTCTAATATAGGTAAGGCACACAACGTCTAATATAGGTAGGGCACACAATGTCTAACATCGGTAAGGCACACAAAGTCAAATATAGGTAAGGCACACAACGTGTAATATAGGTAAGGCACACAATGTCTAACATTGGTAAGGCACACAACGTCAAATATAGATAAGGCACACAACGTCTAATATAGGTAAGGCCCACAACGTCTAATATAGTTAGGCACACAACGTCTAATATAGGTAAGGCACACACCGTCTAATATAGGTAAGGCACACAACGTCTAATATAGGTAAGGCACACAATGTCTAACATCGGTAAGGCACACAACGTCA
>NW_018403343.1:2768-2973 GCF_002113885.1 Mizuhopecten yessoensis | reverse complement strand
AAGGCACACAACGTCTAATATAGGTAAGGCACACGACGTCTAATAAAGGTATGCACACAACGTCTAATATAGGTAGGCACACAACGTCTAATATAGGTAGGGCACACAACGTGTTATATAGGTAAGGCACACAACGTCTAATATAGGTAGGGCACACAACGTGTTATATAGGTAGGGCACACAACGTCTAATATAGGTAAGGCAA
>NW_018403343.1:0-100 GCF_002113885.1 Mizuhopecten yessoensis | reverse complement strand
GGCACACAACGTCTAATATAGGTAAGGCACACAACCTCTATTATACGTAAGGCACACAACGTCTAATATTGGTAAGGCAAACAACGTCTAATATAGGTAA
>NW_018403342.1:1100439-1101967 GCF_002113885.1 Mizuhopecten yessoensis | reverse complement strand
ATTCCTACAAAAGAAGAAGGATTTTAAGGAATAATTTGCTATGTTCCCCTATTGGGGCCAACCCCTCAGCCCTCAGTGAGGGCACACCCACTGATTATAAAAAATTGGATCCCCTTCTCCCAAGGATGCTTCAGACCAAATATGGAACAAATCCTTTCATTCCTACAGAAGAAGAAGGGGTTTAAAGAATTTACCATATTTCCCCTATTGGGCATCGCCCCTAAGCCCCCAGGGGGGCCACACCCACCATTTATACACAATTGGCTCCCCTTTACCCAAGGATGCTTCAGACCAAAAATGGAACAAACCCTTTCATTCCTACAGAATAAGAAGGATTTTAAAGAATTTGCTATATTTCCCCTATTAGGCTCCGCGCCTCAGCCCCCAGGGAGGGCACACCCACTAATTATACAAAATTGGATCCCCTTTGCCCAAAAATGCTTCAGACTAAATATGGATCAAATCCTTTTATTCCTATAGAAGAAGAAGGATTGTAAAGAATTTGAGATATCTCCCCTATTGGGCCCCGACTCTCTGCCTCCAGGGGGGTCAGACACGCCGTTTATACAAAATTTGTTCCCTTTACCCAAGGATGCTTCATACCAAATTTGGACAAAATCTTGTCATTCCTACAGAAGTAGAAGGATTTTGAAGAACTTGCTACGTTTCCCTATTGGGCCCCTACTTTCTGCCACCAGGGAGCCCACATCCACCGTTTATACAAAATTGGATCCCCTTTGCCAAAATATGCTTCAGAATAATTATGGAACAAATCCTTTCATTCCTATAGAATATGAAGGATTTTAAAGAATTTGTTATGTTTCCCTTATTGGCCCCGCCCCTCAGGCCCCTAGGGCACCAGACCCATGGTTTATACAAAAAAACCTTGTCCGAAGGATGCTTCAGACCAAATATGGAACAAATCCTTTCATTCCTACAGAAGAAGAAGGTTTTTAAAGAATTTGCCATATTTCCCCTATTGGGCCCTGACCCTGAGCCCCCAGGGAGGCTAGACCCAGCATTTATACAAAATTGGTGTCCCTTTACCCAAGGATGCTTCATACCAAATTTGGACAAAATCTTGTCATTCCTACAGAAGTAGAAGGATTTTAAAGAATTTGCTACGTTTCCCTATTGGGCCCCTAATTTCTGCCACCAGGGAGACCACATCCACCGTTTATACAAAATTGGATCCCCTTTGCCAAAAAATGCTTCAGAATAAATATGGTTCAAATCCTTTCATTCCTATAGAATATGAAGGATTTTAAAGAATTTGTTATGTTTCCCTTATTGGGCCCCGCCCCTCAGGCCCCTAGCGCACCAGACCCATGGTTTATACAAAATTTGTTCCCCTTCTCCGAAGGATGCTTCAGACCAAATATGGAACAAATCCTTTCATTCCTACAGAAGAAGAAGGATTTTAAAGAATTTGCCATATTTCCCCTATTGGGCCCCGCCCCTGAGCCCCCAGGGAGGCTAGACCTAGCATTTATACAAAATTGGTTCCCCTTTACCCAAGGATGCTTCA
>NW_018403342.1:1002893-1093288 GCF_002113885.1 Mizuhopecten yessoensis | reverse complement strand
TGGTGGTAGCTGGTCAAGATGTATATACGGTGAATGTTTGGTGGTAACTGGTCAAGATGTATATACGGTAAATGTTTGGTAGTAGCTGGTCAAGATGTATATACGGTGAATGTTTGGTGGTAACTGGTCAGGATGTATATATGGTGAATGTTTGGTGGTAACTGGTCAAGATGTATATATGGTAAATGTTTGGTGGTAGCTGGTCAAGATGTATATATGGTGAATGTTTGGTGGTAACTGGTCAAGATGTATATATGGTAAATGTTTGGTGGTAGCTGGTCAAGATGTATATACGGTGAATGTTTGGTGGTAGCTGGTCAAGATGTATATATGGTGAATGTTTGGTGGTAACTGGTCAAGATGTATATATGGTGAATATATGGTGGTAGCTGGTCAAGATATATATACGGTGAATATATGGTGGTAGCTGGTCAACATGTATATATGGTAAATGTTTGGTGGTAGCTGGTCAAGCATTTATAGTATAACTTTAAAAGAAACTTACCTAAACCTTTTTTTAAATTCTAAAATAAGCATACCTTTTCTTTCTAAAAGTGTAATTTAAACTTATGGAATTCAGATCTTCATTTTTGAAAAAGCATTTTTGATTAAAATTTAAATTGGAGATAAAATCAAATTTAAAATTTGAATCATGTGGATTTAGTTCACAGGTTTCAAATATAAAAAAAAAATACATTAAATCCTAAGTCGAATTTTAAGAAAATCACTCTTTTAAAATATTCTGGTTTTTCTTTGTATGTTAGAGGATGATCATCATCACTCCCTGTAAACGTACATTTAGTTTTGAGTTCTCTATTTTTGCAATTAACAGTTTATTTTCTTTCACATCACATAACATAATTCACAATTTATAACAGAACTTGACATAATATCACATTATTCTCCTAACTGGACACAATTATGGCACGTGTATCTAATTGTATATGCCATGTGTTATGCATAGTTTGCTTCTGCTGGCTATACATGTTCATGTTTCAACATTCAACTATTAACATATTGATGATCTATATCCAGAGAGTTTCCAACCTAATTTCAAAGGTGTCTGCGCCTTTTGACTTTGGGGAAGTATTATGTACAAAAAGTATGAGGGTGTTGTTTTTTTTGGCGGGGGGGATATGATATCATGATTGCCATTGCTAACATATACTTATAGCTATCTATAGTTTATCAGTTGCCGTCACAATTTTAAGGCATTAACATTTTGTATATTCCTTTGGACTCTGTTAACTCTTTATTTCTTGCAGATAAACATTCTTGAAACTACATCAATGTCTGTATTTTTATTTCAGAACTTTCCCACCCACTCTGAGAAAATCCAAATCCTTCAGAACTTAAAAACCTCTTCAGTGGGAAAATCTCTCCCTTTGCTTAAAGACTATTGTTAAAACACAGCTAATGATATGCAGAGCCTTTAACTGACCAAATATAATGGTATAAGGTGATATAATAACATATTAATTTTCAATATGTAAATGTAAATTGTTTACGGAGACACGACGGACGACGGACGACGCCGAACAAAAGGCGATCGCAATAGGTCACTTGAGACTTTGTCTCAGGTGACCTAAAAAGTTGATTTAATGATACTAGGTCCCTATGCTTAATTGTCATAAATTGTATTATTTATTTATGATTGAATCAAGTGAAAGCAATATTTACATTTTAAGTGATCTTTATATTACTAGTACATGTATATATCTATCCCACTGAAGAGGTTTTTATGTTCTGAAGGATTTGGATTTTCTCAGAGTGGATGGGATATTTCTAAAATAAAAATAAATACATTGATGAGGTTTCAAGAATGTTTATTTGCAAGAAATAAAGAGTATGCAGAGTCCAAAGGAATATACAAAATGTTAATGCCTTAAAATTGTGACGGCAACTGATAAACTATAGATAAGTATAAGTATATGTTAGCAATGGCAATCATGATATCTGTATTTTTTTAGCATGAATTTGGGGTTTTTTAAAGCCCCAACCCCCTAGAAAATGTTCGCTGTATTTTCAAAACTCAATGCAAAATCCGCACCATAGGCCTAGCCATGGTGATGTATAACTAAAAGCTTGTTTGCAATGTTGATGTTGTTTTGCTGACTTATGAGAAGGCTGTATACTGCAGTTGCAGCAATTTTCTGTTTTTATCTTAAAGTTTGAACCACTCAGAATGCGTCCCCTTCCTCCAGCTCCCCACTTAAGGAGGAGAGGAACGGTCATCAATGACAATGGGGCGATGTCAGCAGTGCTGCCGACAACCCCTGCCCGCTTCACGCTCAGAAGGGGACGCTCTGTCTCGTCATCGTGGTTTACGGTCTGGTCAGTTTTACCTGACATCCCGGCGAAACATACTATAGAAATGATCCCTAAAAGTATGATCTTAACGCTATTGGGTTTCTGGATTGTTTTTATTATTTCATATACTGACATAGGTTAATGAATTACTATTTTGAATGCGATCAAAAAGATATTAATGTATTTAATTTTTGATTGTACAACTTTTATTTTCTTTCAGATATAGTCATGTAGAATAGTATTTTAAAAAATCTTGTTGTATCAAATACTATTTCATTTGTAAATTTCTGCCACATTTGGGGAAATGATAGAAATATTGCCTGACTACGTGATGTGTCTAAGGGAGGTAACCGCCACTAAACATCTCGCTAGTTGTAAGCAGCTTTATATTTCTAACAGAATAATTCGTCGGGATTGTAAATAGATTAAATACACTCATAGACGTGTAAAGAGTGTACTTCTCTGGTGTGCTGTAACAGAATTGAATGTTGTAATAACTGAATATTTTATCTGAATACAGANGTCTAAGGGAGGTAACCGCCACTAAACATCTCGCTAGTTGTAAGCAAAGTCAGCTTTATATTTCTAACAGCATAATTCGTCGGGATTGTAAATAGATTAAATACACTCGCAGACGTGTAAAGCCAGTGTACTTCTCTGGTGTACTGTAACAGAATTGAATGTTTTAATAACTGAATATTTTATCTGAATACAGAAAAAAATGGAAATTGTAAATTTATGCACCATAGTATCTAGGAGTTTACAATCCTTCTATAGAACACTTTTTCATATTTTGAAAAAGTCACAAGTCAAAATGCGTTTCATTTAATCATTTCCAAATTTATCACACTAAAACATGCATTATTGAAAAAAGAACGACAAAAGATTTGGAGAAGAAACTGGAACAAATATTAATACACTGATACGTTTGTGTAAACGCACCGGTATCTGTCTGTCGATTTATAGTGTACTGATTTGCTATATTAAGCTTCGAAAATACTTCAAATTATACAACAACAGGCTAAAAACAAGTAGGAACGTCGTTATGGCCTCCTTTTCCGAGATATTGAGATTTTATTTTAAAAACACACCTTTTCCTCACCGGCAATCGATCTCACATCCGTGACGTCACAAGTTCAACGCTGTCAAATCAGTCAAGCTTCGATCGTGCGTTCGATGTGCGAACTCTTCAGCTATAAGTAAAGCGCTACAAACATATGAACTTTTTTCCCCCATTTAGATGATGAAATGTTGTTGCCATTACCCTAAATGCTGAACGTTAAACAGGGAATAACAACTACTATTTTTAAGGACTTCGGTAAGTCCCGGGCTGGGAACAGAACCCATTGCCTTCCTCACCTAGGAAGTATTGCCAATTATGGAGTTATGATACAACGGAGTTGTAAAAGGTTTATCGTCATATCAACAGCTATAGTCATTTGAGGACGAGACTCCATATGTGGCATAGCTGTCGATAGGACGTTAAACAATACTAAACCAGACCAAACTAAACTCAATATGTGTTGTGTATGTGCATGTGTGTATGTCATCCGGAAGGGATTGCTGGTATACTAGTCTCCTTGTGATAGTGCAGCTCTCATTCTGACTTCATGGTACTACCTCACTGAAATACCACGCTGAAGGCACCAATCACAGCATTGCTAGTAATAACATTATACTGATAACTGGGAAACCAGTTGATGCCATATTCCCCTAGATGATAAACGTTAAGCAGGGAATAACAACTACCATTTTTAAGGACTTTTTTATGTCCCTGCCTGGATACAGAACCCATTGCCGTGGTGACAATCGGGTTTCCTACCACACATGCGGATGCTATCTACGTCCGTGCATGGTTGAACATAATTCGTTAATCTAGTACCAAATATTATCATTTTCATTATTCAGTTGAAATCTAGAAGATATATGGATTAAATTCAACACAGAAAAAAAATATAAAAAATTAGCGCACCCCTCCACTTCTTTACAATATTGAGATACAGTATACGATGGAAATTTTATACTCAAAATGAGCAGATATCTGTGTATTTTTACCACCAGTAATAAAACGATGTGAATAAATATGTAGTATTTGCTACATAATTTGTCTTGTTTCGTTGCATTAAAATATATAGGAATGGGGAGTGGGCAATTTCCATATTTTTCATTATGAAAGTTTTACGTTTATTACCAAATATACAGCCCTGCCAGTGATACAGTAATGCTACAGCCAAATTGAAAGTCATGGTGTTAGAATGTCAACAATATATAACAAAACAATTGCATTTTGTTACCATCGACTGGATGATAAAGCCGGAAAGGTCCACACCATTACCTTATATTAATAGGTTAATGGCAGTAACTCCTCTCTTGTCAAGTGTTCATGGACGATAGTGGCATGATGTGACACAAGGGTGTGTAACAAATAAATAAAAATATATACGAACACAAAAAGCAAAACAATGAAAAAACAACATTTCCATCATACTTTTTCAAACTGTCGTGTTTTTAGCTCGCCAGCTTATGCCATACCGCAGCGTCCGTCCGTCGTCCGTCCGTCAACTTTTCCTGAACGGCCAAGTAGATTTTGATTAAATTTGGTCTGGAGCATGCTTAGGCCAAGGGGACTAAATTTTGTATAAACGGTGGGTGTGGCCCCCCTTGGGGCTGAGGGGCGGGGCCCAATAGGGGAAATATATCAAATTCTTTAAAATCCTTCTTCTTCTGTAGGAATGAAAGGATTTGATCCATATTTTGTCAGAAGCATCCCTGGGTGAAGGGGAACAAATATTTTATAAACGGTGGGTATGGCCTCCCTGGGAGGTGGGGGCGGGACCCAATAGGGGATATATAGCAATTTCTTTAAAATCATTCCTCTGCTTCCTTCCTTCCTTCAAAACCCTTCTTCTTCTGTAGGAATGACAGGATTTGGTCCAAATTTGGTATGAATCTTTTTTGGGTAAAGGGGAACTAATTTTGTATAAACGGCGTGTCTGACCCCCCTGGAGGCAGAGAGGCGGGCATAGGGCAAAAAGAGGTAAAACCTTTAAAATCCTTCTTCGACCTTTGTGATTTTATCCTTATTTAGTCTGGAGCATCCTTGGGCCAAGAAGACTCAATTTGGTATAAATGGTGGGTATGACCCCCCCCTAGGGACATAGAGGTGGGGCTCTGTTTGAAGTTTGTTCTCGCTATATCTCAAGTACTGGATGAATCTTTCTGATATTTCATATGTACTTTCAGCACCTACCATGGAATGTTATATCTTTACTTCTTACCAATTATTTTGAACATATTCAGGTGAGCGATACGGGCCCAGAGGGGCCTCTTGTTTATATTCGGGGCAGTTTTCACTGCAATTCAATTAATGATTATACTTTTAACTTACATGTACACAGTTAAAGAATTCTGTGTTCTGTCAACATCGATACTTAAATCCTCCGGATACTGTTGACCACTAAAGTAAAGTCGTTCAAAGGAAAACGTGTAAAGCATACTTGCAGTCGCCAAACGTTAGCAAAGAAAAGGCGTCCAAGCTGGAAAGTGACGTCGCCAATCGTCTTGTCGGGCCTTTTAATTGTCGTCATCATTATTGCGTATTGTTAAATTGTTCAGACGTGAGACATGCATGCATTAAATTATTGCAACGACGCCATGGCGGGAACATGTAATTTTCTTTTTACAACTAGCTTAAAATGGAACGTTGCCAAGGAATAACATTCCAAAATGCTGAACGTAAAAGGCAGGGAATAATAGCTACCATTTTTGGTATGTCCCGGCCTGGGGACAGAACCCATTGCCTTCTTCACCTGGGCGAACGTCCAACAGAAAACCAAAAGTTAGGTGTTGCCAAGTAAGGCGCTAGGAAGTAAAAGAAAGTTAGAGATAGAAAGGAATATAAAGATTCAAAGTATTGCAATGTGTGCAGAAGATGTCTTTTTGTAGCTTTTGTGTCCCCAAATATAGGGCACAATAGCAAATCCCCAATTCTGCAGGGGGTTCCCACAAAATGGCAAGATTGGCAACCTTGATTGTTATTTTGTAACGACGTCATCACATGATGTGTACAAAAACTGGACTGACAATTGTGGTGTGTTGTGTAACATCTTCTGTCATCAGTTGAGATGAGCGAGAAATTCTTTATATGAAAACTGCTATGAAAGGGGAAATTAAGGAGACCCTCTTATGAAATGATACACTAACAAGTATCTCAGCTGAAGACATGGAGAATTATTTTCATGAAAAGTTTGAGGAAAGTGGAATTAAAAGAGATAAGTACACATTATAATCCCAATTTAGCATTATATAAGTTACTTATCAGTTTTTCAAATTCAGACTCTGCACGGGAAGCCTTGTAGGAACAGAATTATTATAGACCATACATACTGCAATATATCCCGTCAAAGCATTCCAAATTTGGGGTGAAGTTTTGAATATTAGCAGAGATCGTAAACCGTCCGGTAACATTATACAGACAACGGGTGAACCAGTTGTTGCCATTACCCTAAATGCTGAACGCTAAACAGGGAATAACAACTACTATTTTTAAGGACTTCGGTAAGTCCCGGGCTGGGAACAGAACCCATTGCCTTCCTCACCTAGGAAGTATTGCCAATCATGGAGTTATGATACAACGGAGATGTAAAAGGTTTATCGTCATATCAACAGCTATGGTCATTTGAGAGGGGACTCCATATGTGTCATAGCTGTTGATAGGACATTAAACAATACTAAACCAAACCAAACCAAACCAAACTCAATATGTGTTGTGTATGCGTGCATGTGTGTATGTCATCCGGAAGGGATTGCTGGTATACTAGTCTCCTTGTGATAGTGCAGCTCTCATTCTGACTTCATGGTGCTACCTCACTGAAATACCACGCTGAAGGCACCAAGCACAGCATTGCTAGTAATAACATTATACTGATAACTGGGAAACCAGTTGATGCCATATTCCCCTAGATGATAAACGTTAAGCAGGGAATAACAACTACCATTTTTAAGGACTTTTTTTATGTCCCTGCCTGGATACAGAACCCATTGCTGTGGTGAATGTTCACAATAAAGCCAAACGTGAAGTAGTGCCAAGCTATTCGCTAGGAAACACAAGGCTGTTAGAGGCAGAAAGTAATGCAAAGTTCCCAAATATTGCAATGGGTGCAGCAGATTTATTTTGAGGGCACAAACAGCAAATCCGCAATTCTGCAAGGGGTTCCCAAACTAGTCGCATCATACAGCGGATATAAATCGGTGTTTTCTTTTCTCATTCCTCGAACTGCAGGGGTGAGTTTGTTTGTTTGGGGTTTAACGTCCTCGAAACAGCCAGTGTCATATGAGGATGGATGCTTAGGGAGACACTAGCGGAAACAGAAAGTGGATAGAAAAGACAGGAAACACAGGACGAATAGGATCCCAAGTATTGCAATGGAGACAGCAGATCATTTTTCTTTCCATGTTCTCTTACAGAAGACACAGAATAAAAACCCCAAATCTGACGGGGGCCCCACATTAGTCGACTTTTGAGATATGCATGCAGTGGGATGAAACAGGTCTATTCTAAGTTACTTCAAAGCCCCCTTAATAGAAGAGAATGAAGAAATCGACGCCGATTCTGTAGGGTAGGGTGGGTTAAGGCGGTAACCCCCTGCCTCCGATTCTGCAGGGGGCCCCACACCATTCGCTTTTTACGATACATTTGCAGTGGGATACAGCAGGTCTAAACTTTCAGCAGGGGTAAAGTATTATGTAAAATAAACGTACTCTAGTTTGGTTTGGTTTAGTATTGTTTAACGTCCTATCAACAGCTATGGTAATTTAAGGACGGCTTTCCCTGCGTGCAAGATGCATGCGTATCGTGTATGCGCATCCTGTATGCGTGTGTGTTTTGGGAGGCTGTGATATCTTCGTGTTTGTCTCCTTGTAATAGCCCGGAACTGGTGCCGACTTTATAGGGCTACCTCACTGAAACATACTGTCGCTAGTAAGCAATATATTTCTAATTACTTTTAAGCACATTACAAACAATATAGGCTTTGGCAAAGTGTTAAAAGTGTCATCACAGCTAAATGCCACCGCGTTCGTTACTGAAGTTAAACTAAAAATTATATTCTGTCATAATGTGCATTCTATACAAGTTATAATGTACCAAATTGGAAGGTTACGACTTTGTTTGTTTGGGGTTTGGTTTTACTTTGTTTAACGTCCTATTAACAGCTTAGGTCATCAAAGCACGTGCCGCCATGTGTGTTGTGTATGCGTGCGTGTGTGTCGGAGACGAGGTATAATTGAACATAATATATGTAAATTAATAAAAAAAGAAGTCAGATGCAGAACAACTTTTATAGTGAATAAATCAACACTAGTTCTATGTGACGTTTTCACTTTTGGAGAAATTCCACATTTTTATCCGGACGTCTGCTCGTCAAATCCCTCGCGGCGTCCACTTTGAAAAAGTCTTTATCATGAACATGCTTATTGTCACGAGGTGTGGTATATTAGGCCAAAATTAATACCAACTTGCATAACCAACTTATAACCAACATATATATATTTATTTACAACCAAGCAAATCATACATTATGCAAATCATAAATACCACAAACTACACAACAATTCAACAATCTTTCACTCATTCCTAACAATACATAGACCCCCGGTTTACACTCTACAAATAGTTCACCCTGCATCAATAGATATAACTTATAGAGTCCATCAAGTGATGTTACAGTCTCTACACATGTATTCCACAGTATCAGCGGACACCGTGGTAATATGGTTCACGCTTATCCAGGAATGGCACGTCCATGTCACTCAAGACTTCTCTTCATATTGGTTAAATCATTCCAGGTTGAATCACAGTTCCAATTCAAGGTCGACTCAAAGTCAAACCAGGGTTACATCTGGTTACAGCCAAAGCGGATCCTACAGAAGGTCTATCTATGGTCGGGGTCACATAAAGAGGTTACCTACAAGGCATAACCAATGATATATAGTACATAATCTAGCCCGAATGTCTAGTGCAACACAATAATATATATGCCTTGAGTATTTCTGACGGTCTACATTTCTTTAGGAAATACTAAATTCCCTAGTTAGGTTCTTAACTGTAATAGCACCTTTCTCACTCTGGTGATCAACTACATACACACTAGTTGTATAGCATTAGACTATACTTATAATAAAAAAAACCATTTAATAAACATTTAATACACACTCTCGTATCACCCAACAATTACATATTTGCAATGGAATTGGAGTTCAGGCACACAGCCCTCCCAGGACCCAGCTATCCATGTAGAGATACAGGCACACAGCCATCATCAGCACCCAGCTAATACATTGTATAGTTGATCCCTAGACCACAACCTTCACTGTCAAAGTTCTATTCGGTACTACCCCTCCCTACCTTGGGTACCTTGTAAAATACCTGGTAATTGCATGCCTAGCATGTGTTCCTCACCTTACCTGAGACACCTACAGTCCCAACACTGGCCAAACCAGGTTTCAAACTCACCTGGGTGACAGTACGTGCCCTACACATGTATGAATGAACTGTCACGGTTGAGTAACCTCAATAGTTCACACTATAGTAAACACTGTAGTAAGGAGTATGCTGACACTTATTCCATATATTTTCACTCAGTACAAACGCTCAGACGACCTGACGTCTGCTCATCAACTTTGCGGCGGCCATTTTTGAAAAGTGGCTAATTAACAAAAAGCAGAGGTCCAGAATTATTCTTAAGGACTCACACAACTCAATGATTTACTATAATATGTTATTACTAAGCTTTTGAGGTAAAATCGTTAATATTTGAAGTTCAACACCAGTGACAAATGTCTAGATTCACAGATACATACCTGACAAAGGCTTCAAAAGTCATTTTCTGGCGGGTTTAGTGGCATATCGTCTAGTCATCAGTTTCCGCGTTATATAATTCCGGGCGGCCATTATGTCCAATTGTATCATGTGACCCTGCGCGAGGACATGTTGTTTTTGTATCATCGTCTGTACACTTGACCAAAATAATGTTCAAAGTTCGCTAGGACGTGGTAAGAATTTATAATTTATCAAGAAATATGCATAAAAATGCCGTTTTTCCTAATACACCTTTTTTTGCTTCCTTAATATAAGCTCATATCTCAAAAATCAGTCATCGATATTACTCCTGATCCAGTCTGTTTTGTCGTCTGCTATCCACACGAAAGTGTCGTATGGAAATTAAGCCACGCCTCCTTGCCAATTTTGTTTTACTACGGTAGTCCGAAGGAGGCATTCTTATATCAATGCACGCGATATCCATGCAAATTTTCATGATTGTTCTGCCTTGTTATTCGTTTTTAATAGACTTGAGATAAAATAAAAGCGGGAAAATAATTAACCACCCAACAAAAAAATTATAAGAATATAAAGAATATTTGATAATTATAATTATAAAATATGAATAAAGTTAATGAAATAATTAGCAAATTTACAATGAAAAAATAAATACATTTAAAAAAATGGTCATCTGTCTTGCTAGTTTATATATGGTGTTCTGGATTTCTTTTTTATTTTATTTCAGAATCCTGCAAATAGAAAACACAGGCAGTATAATCCTGATGCCTTAGTAAATGCCTATTTAGATGTAAAGGACAAAGGCATACCCGTTAGGAAAGCAGCCAGATTATTTAGTGTGCCTGAAACTACACTTCGTCAGAGGGTCACAGGTGAAGTTGACTTTGAAACGGCCAAATCTGGTCCTAATCCACTCTTTTCAATGGAGCAGGAAGCAAAGCTAGTTGATCATGTAACCTTATTGGCAAGAGTTGGTTTTGGTTATACTAGACATGTACTTTGTAATCTCGCCACAGATTATGCTATAAGCATTGGCATTCGTCAGAAAGAAAACCCTTTGTCTCTTCTGTGATACCACCATTTCATATCAAGGTGGCCAAATTTGGCAGTGAAAAAACCCAGGACCCTAGCTATTGCCAGGGCTAAGGCAACATCATAGGAAAAAGTATATGCCTACTTTGAAGAACTTGGGAAAATACCTGATAAGTATTACCTGAAAGACAAGCCTCAGAACATCTATAATGTTGATGAAAAGGGCATATCTGATAACGATTGTCCTCCAAGAGTTGTGGCTGATACAAATTGAACGGCCGTTGCTGTTACCAGTGGTATGCCATACACAGTGACAGTTTTAGGTGCAGGCAATGCTCTTGGAACTGCAATTCCAGGTGTTTTTGTGTTTCCTGGTGCTCGGATGAAAACGGAATTGCTAGGCGGGTCTACTATTGGAGTTTCTTGAACTGTTAGCAAAACTGGTTGGTCAAACGGTGAAATATTTTGAAACCCATTTCTTAAAATATGTACAAGGGGGTGATGGTTTTGAACTACTTTTACTTTTGTATGATGGTCACAAATCGCACATTTCGTTAGGTATCATTGAATGGGCAAAACAACACAATATCATTCTGTTCGTACCTCTAGCCCATACAAGCCACATTTTACAACCGCTGGATGTTGGCTGCTTCCAAAAACCTTACAACAATTTACGTGCAAAATTCAATTTCTTCAATACCCAAGCATACAACATGCCAAATAGGATGCAAGGCTTAAAACTTGTCTTTGTCGCCTACAAATCTGCGTTCGTCATATAAAAAAAGTGGAATACACCCATTTAATCCAGCTGCAATTGATAGGATATCATTTGCTCCAGCCACAGTCTTGAAGAGTAAAGCCTCTGATGCACCTGCTCCATCTGATCCTGTACACGATGCTTCATCTCAGAGTGGTCCTGCTCCAGCTGATCCTGTAGGTTCGTCTTTATTGCCTAGTGCCTTGCTTGCCAACACCTCACTTTCGGCTGAAATGTTCGCCCACGTGAGAAAGGCAACGGGTTCTGCCCCCCAGGTCGGGACATACCAAAGTCATTGCAATGTTAAATTTTATTCCCTGTTTAAAGCACAGCATTTAGGGTAATGGCAACAACTGGTTCACCCGTTGTCAGTATAATGTGACCTGACGGAATGCTGTGCTAGATGTCATCGTTTTGTTATTTCAGCGAGATAGCACTGTAAAAATAATATTTTGTAGATATGATAAAGATCCTTTCATGGTGGGCGCTTTTTTTTTTTTTTTTTTTTTTTTTTTTTTTTAACGGCCAATCGACAATGTAAGTCAGTTAGGGCTAATATTACTGTAAAAAGAGACATTCACGAAAATAAACACAGCAAACCAAAACGTAATAGCTTAAAATATGTAAAGGATTAAAGAAATACATCAATATCGAACAAATTGGCTGCACAATATATCATATTTTATTGTAATGATCAATAGAGGGTAAATAGTCAAGTATTAACTGCACAGAAACTATCGGATAATCTTTTCATAGACGGTGCAACATAAAATCTGTCACATAATTGTTTGAAATCAGCGCATTCAATCATAAAGTGTTTTAACAATAGTCTTTAAGCAATACATATACCAATCCCAACTGTACAAAATGTATCTGCTTTAACTCATTCACACAACTCTTTCAATTCGAAGGTTTGAATAGTTCATTCTGAAATTTCAGGGGTGGATGTGTAAAGGTACTGAAATTCAAAACAATTATAAGGTTAAGATAAAGTATTTATATGGCAAAAAAACAGTAAAAAGTCTTCATCTGGAAAGATTTGGAAGATAATAAAATAAGTTGATTTAATGATACAAGGTCTCTATGCGTACTTGTCATACATTGTATTATTTATTTATGACTGAATCAAGTGAAAACAATCTTTACATTTTAAGTGATCTTAATATTACTGGTACATGTATATATCTTATAGATGGTGTGTTGGAAGGCGGGGGCTGGGTTACCACTGAAGAGGTTTTTATGTTCTGAAGGATTTGGATTTTCTCAGAGTGGGTGGCATAGTTCTGAAATAAAAATACAGACATTGGTGTGGTATCAAGAATGTTTATCTGCAAGAAATAAAGAGTATGCCGAGTCCAAAGGAATATACAAAATGTCAATGCCTTAATATTGTGACGGCAACTGATAAACTATAGATAAGTATAAGACTTTAAGTATATGTTAGCAATGGCAATCATGATATCTGTATTTTGCTAACACCCCCCCCCCCCCCCCCATGTCAAGTTCTGTTATGAATTGTGAATTATGTTATGTGATGTGAAAGAAAATTTACTGTTAAATCGTACAAAAAGAGAACTCAAAACTAAATGAATCCAAATAAACAAAACAGAATATTATAAAAAAAAAAGATTTTCTTAAAATTCGACTTCAATTTAATTTGAATTCTATATACAGTGTATTGAAACTTGTGAAATCGTTGAACATAATTCAAATTAAAGATTTGATTTGATCTCCAATTTTTATTTTTATAAAAAATGCTTTTTCCACATTGAAGATTCGAATTCCATAAGTTTAATAATAATAATTCCAGGTAATTATATACCGCTTTATCACAACCTAGTTCATAGGTCGTCTCAAAGCGGTTCACAAATTATTATCCGTGGTTATAGGGCCTTTGCAACCAGCCAACATATTTCTCAACTATCTCGGGAGCAAATAACCTCTGCTGCCATTTCGGCACTCACAGCTAGCACTAAACAATTCGAGCGCTGCCCAACCACGTACTCATTTACAGCGTTTAAATCACATATCTATAAATATAAGTTATGCTTATTTTAGAATTTAAAAACAAATTTACATAGAACTACCTCTGCTGAAAAATTCATATCATTAATACCAGGGTAAAACAATGTAATTGGATGTATATATACGAATTAAATAGTTTATTTCCAAATATTCCCGTGAGTATCGACAGAAAAGAGTTATACACTAAGTAAACTTTACAGCCTAATCATTACATTTTAGAGGTAATGGAACATTCAATGTAGACATAGTGTTGACCTATGAGAAGGATGTATTTGCAGCAATTTTCAGTTTTTATTTCTTAAGTTAGAACCACTCAGAATGCGACCCCTTCCTCCAGCTCCCCACTTAGGGAGGAGAGGAACGGTCATCAATGACAAAGGGGCGATGTCAGCAGTGCTGCCGACAACCCCTGCCCGCTTCACGCTCAGAAGGGGACGCTCTGTCTCGTCATCGTAGTTTACGGTCTGGTCAGTTTTACCTGACATCCCGGCGAAACATACTATAGAAATGATCCCTAAAAGTATGATCTTAGCGCTATTGGCTTTCTGGATTGCTTTTATTATTTCATATACTGACATAGGTTAGTGAATTAACATTTGAATGCGATCAAAAAGATATTAATGTATTTATTTCTTTGATTGTACAACTTTTATTTTCTTTCAGATATAGGCATGTAGAATAGTATTTTAAAAAATCTTGTTGTATCAAATACTATTTCATTTGTAAATTTCTACTACATTTGGGGAAATAATAGAAATATTGCCTGACTACGTGATGTGTCTAAGGGAGGTAACCGCTACTAAACGTCTCGCTAGTTGTAAGCATAGTCAGCTTTATATTTCTAACAGAATAATTCGTCGGGATTGTAAATAGATTAAATGCACTCGCAGACGTGTAAAGCCAGTGTTCTTCTCTGGTGTACTGTAACAGAATTGAATGTTGTAATAACTGAATACTTGATCTAAATACAGAAAAAATGCGAATTGTAAATGTAACACGGCTTTATATGTCTCGGATTTGATTCATATCGACAGATATAGGAGTTTACAATCCTTCTAAATCGTACAAAAAGAGAACTCAAAACTAAATGAACGTTTACAGGCAGTTATGCTAATCCAAATAACACAAACAAACAAACAAAACAGAATATTATAAAAAAAAAAGATTTTCTTAAAATTCGACTTCAATTTAATTTGAATTCGATATACAGTGTATTGAAACTTGTGAAATCGTTGAACAGAATTCAAATTTAAGATTTGATTTGATCTCCAATTTTTATTTTTATAAAAAATGCTTTTTCCACATTGAAGATTCGAATTCCATATGTTTAATAATAATAATTCCAGGTAATTATATACCGCTTTATCACAACCTAGTTCATAGGTCGTCTCAAAGCGGTTCACAAATTATTATCCGTGGTTATAGGGCCTTTGCAACCAGCCAACATATTTCTCAACTATCTCGGGAGCAAATAACCTCTGCTGCCATTTCGGCACTCACAGCTAGCACTAAACAATTCGAGCGCTGCCCAACCACGTACTCATTTACAGCGTTTAAATCACATATCTATAAATAAAAGTTATGCTTATTTTAGAATTTAAAAACAAATTTACATAAAACTACCTCTGCTGAAAAATTCATATCATTAATACCAGGGTAAAACAATGTAATCGGGTATATATATACGAATTAAATAGTTTATTTCCAAATATTCCCGTGAGTATCGACAGAAAAGAGTTATACACTAAGTAAACTTTACAGCCTAATCATTACATTTTAGAGGTAATGGAACATTCAATGTAGACATAGTGTTGACCTATGAGAAGGATGTATTTGCAGCAATTTTCAGTTTTTAAGTTAGAACCACTCAGAATGCGTCCCCTTCCTCCAGCTCCCCACTTAGGGAGGAGAGGAACGGTCATCAATGACAAAGGGGCGATGTCAGCAGTGCTGCCGACAACCCCTGCCCGCTTCACGCTCAGAAGGGGACGCTCTGTCTCGTCATCGTAGTTTACGGTCTGGTCAGTTTTACCTGACATCCCGGCGAAACATACTATAGAAATGATCCCTAAAAGTATGATCTTAGCGCTATTGGCTTTCTGGATTGCTTTTATTATTTCATATACTGACATAGGTTAGTGAATTAACATTTGAATGCGATCAAAAAGATATTAATGTATTTATTTCTTTGATTGTACAACTTTTATTTTCTTTCAGATATAGGCATGTAGAATAGTATTTTAAAAAATCTTGTTGTATCAAATACTATTTCATTTGTAAATTTCTACTACATTTGGGGAAATAATAGAAATATTGCCTGACTACGTGATGTGTCTAAGGGAGGTAACCGCTACTAAACGTCTCGCTAGTTGTAAGCATAGTCAGCTTTATATTTCTAACAGAATAATTCGTCGGGATTGTAAATAGATTAAATGCACTCGCAGACGTGTAAAGCCAGTGTTCTTCTCTGGTGTACTGTAACAGAATTGAATGTTGTAATAACTGAATACTTGATCTAAATACAGAAAAAATGCGAATTGTAAATGTAACACGGCTTTATATGTCTCGGATTTGATTCATATCGACAGATATAGGAGTTTACAATCCTTCTAAATCGTACAAAAAGAGAACTCAAAACTAAATGAACGTTTACAGGCAGTTATGCTAATCCAAATAACACAAACAAACAAACAAAACAGAATATTATAAAAAAAAAAGATTTTCTTAAAATTCGACTTCAATTTAATTTGAATTCGATATACAGTGTATTGAAACTTGTGAAATCGTTGAACAGAATTCAAATTTAAGATTTGATTTGATCTCCAATTTTTATTTTTATAAAAAATGCTTTTTCCACATTGAAGATTCGAATTCCATATGTTTAATAATAATAATTCCAGGTAATTATATACCGCTTTATCACAACCTAGTTCATAGGTCGTCTCAAAGCGGTTCACAAATTATTATCCGTGGTTATAGGGCCTTTGCAACCAGCCAACATATTTCTCAACTATCTCGGGAGCAAATAACCTCTGCTGCCATTTCGGCACTCACAGCTAGCACTAAACAATTCGAGCGCTGCCCAACCACGTACTCATTTACAGCGTTTAAATCACATATCTATAAATAAAAGTTATGCTTATTTTAGAATTTAAAAACAAATTAACATAAAACTACCTCTGCTGAAAAATTCATATCATTAATACCAGGGTAAAACAATGTAATCGGGTGTATATATACGAATTAAATAGTTTATTTCCAAATATTCCCGTGAGTATCGACAGAAAAGAGTTATACACTAAGTAAACTTTACAGCCTAATCATTACATTTTAGAGGTAATGGAACATTCAATGTAGACATAGTGTTGACCTATGAGAAGGATGTATTTGCAGCAATTTTCAGTTTTTAAGTTAGAACCACTCAGAATGCGTCCCCTTCCTCCAGCTCCCCACTTAGGGAGGAGAGGAACGGTCATCAATGACAAAGGGGCGATGTCAGCAGTGCTGCCGACAACCCCTGCCCGCTTCACGCTCAGAAGGGGACGCTCTGTCTCGTCATCGTAGTTTACGGTCTGGTCAGTTTTACCTGACATCCCGGCGAAACATACTATAGAAATGATCCCTAAAAGTATGATCTTAGCGCTATTGGCTTTCTGGATTGCTTTTATTATTTCATATACTGACATAGGTTAGTGAATTAACATTTGAATGCGATCAAAAAGATATTAATGTATTTATTTCTTTGATTGTACAACTTTTATTTTCTTTCAGATATAGGCATGTAGAATAGTATTTTAAAAAATCTTGTTGTATCAAATACTATTTCATTTGTAAATTTCTACTACATTTGGGGAAATAATAGAAATATTGCCTGACTACGTGATGTGTCTAAGGGAGGTAACCGCTACTAAACGTCTCGCTAGTTGTAAGCATAGTCAGCTTTATATTTCTAACAGAATAATTCGTCGGGATTGTAAATAGATTAAATGCACTCGCAGACGTGTAAAGCCAGTGTTCTTCTCTGGTGTACTGTAACAGAATTGAATGTTGTAATAACTGAATACTTGATCTAAATACAAAAAAAATGCAAATTGTAAATGTAACACGGCTTTATATGTCTCGGATTTGATTCATATCGACAGATATAGGAGTTTACAATCCTTCTATAGAACACTATTTCATATTCTGAAAAAGTCACATTTAAAATACATGAGGTTCATTTAATCATTTCCAAATTAATCAAACAAAGACATGCATTATTGAAAAAAAAGAACGGCAACAGATTTGGAGAAGAAATTAAAAAAATAAAAATACAGTGATACATCTGTGTATATGAGTAAACGCACCGGTATCTATCTTTCGATTTAACGTGTACTGATTTGCTATATTAAGCTTCGAAAATACTTCATATTATACAATAAAAGGCTAAAAATAAGTGTACAAACGTCGTGATGGCCTCCTTTTCCGAGATATTGAGTTTTTTTTCTGAAAAAACACACCCTTTCCTCATGGTCGATGGAGCTCACGTCTGTGACGTCACAAGTTCAACGCTGTCAAAACAGCCAAGGAAGCTTCGGTCGTGCATTCGACGTGCAAACTCTTCAGCTATTCCGTCTTTGCGTATTGCAGAGTTATCTTCTCTTGGAAGCAGGTGTTAATTGTTACGTCATTGGTTTGTGTGAGAAAATTTCATCGGGGTGGCCTGAGGGGGGTGTCCCAATAGGGGAAACATAGCAAATTATTTAAAATCCTTCTTCTGTAGGGACCAAATATTTTAAACATATTCAGATGAGCGAGCGATACAGGCCCTCTGGGCCTCTTGTGACAGACTCTGGTATGTCTCGGTCATGGGACATAACCCAAAACCTTCCTCATAGGGGCGAACGCTCAACTAAAGGCCAAAAGTGAGGCATTGTCAAGGGAGACAATAGGAAAAGGAAAGTTGTTTAGATAGAAGAGAAAAGAAACAAGATGCAGGGACTTAACTGAGCGAACGCTCAACATTAAGGCCAAAAGTGAGGTGTTGCAAAGCAAGGTGCGAGGAAATAAAAAAGGTTGTAAGAAGTAGAACGAAAGATCTAGGTTGCAGAGGTCGAGGTCACCATGGCGGATTTCGTCAATATCGACTGTAATGTTATAACACGACAGAGATGTCCGATATTGAGGTATGTAGAATGTAATAAATGTTTCTAATAGTGAGGAGGAGGAATTTGAGGGAAAGGATGTAGATTCTGTCAGAAGTGTCACGGTGAGTTGTCATATTGACGAGATGCCTTGTTTTCTCGCGGCGCAATCAGAGACTGTGATCGGGAACGGTGCAGTCTCTCCGTCGTTTATTTTTCTAATGCTGTCAGCATTTTGGGCATATACATATTTGTTAAGATAAAGTAAAATGTTCCCGTTGATTTATGTTTACGTTGTTTTATACATTATATCTTATAGCAAGGTTTTTATAAATAACAATAAAAACTCGCTATACACGTCATACGAACTACCTTTATAAAAAATAATGAAGTCCGTTCCTTGGGATTCGTTATAACCGTGTTTTACTATAAATTGAAATGAAAAATCGAACGAATCAGTGACGAGGAAAATACAGTTATGACATATGTAGAAATTTAAGTAACTCATTGTTAATAATCTAAATCATGCCCGTCCAAATAATTTACAGCTGAAAAATAGGAATGTATGCAAGGTCATTTGAGATCCCTACGAAATATGTGTTAGTGTAATTCGAAACAATTTTCACATTTAAGAAAAAAATACTTTATCAAATAAGGGCATTTGTTATACATTTCATGATTTATTTTATTTTTATTAGGCGGGCGTTTACATGTTCCAACTGTTACTCGTAGCTGTCACAGAGTCAATCCTGATTGCCTGGATTTACGGTTGGTGCAATTTTTTGTAAATGATAGAAAAAATTATAAAAAAAAGTTCATTTACCCTTAAGCTAAACAATTGAAACCGGTGAAATTAACAGTAACGTTACACGTGCAGTGGATACAGCAGGTCAATTCTGTGTTTCCTCAATGTCGTTTTAACAGGAGACAAAAAAGCTATCTCCGATTTAGTTCAGAGTTGATCAATACTTGATCTGAGGCTTAGGCCAGGTTAATGTTTAATTTTTAACGTCCTTTTAACATCTAATGTCATGTAAAGACATGCCTCCATGTGTGTAGTGTAAGCGTGCTTACGTGTGTGTATGCAGGAGACAGAGTATGTTGGTGTGCTTGCCCCTTTGTGAAAGCGCGTATCTGATGAAGGCTTTGGGTTCTGTCCCCTGGCAGAGACATACCAGAGTCTGTAAAATGGTAGTTTCTACTCCTGCTTAACGCTCAGCAATTTAGGGAGTGGGACGACTAGTTCGCCTGTTGTCAGTATAATTTGACCGAGTGCGGTGTCTTGCTTGGTGTCTTCGGCAGTATATTTAAGTGAGGTAGCACTATAAAGTCGGCATCAGTTCCGCGCTATCACAAGGTGACACACGAACATATCGCAGCCTCCCAAAACACACGCATACACTACACGCATGCATCTTGGACAAAGGGGAGGCCGTCCTTAAATGACTATAGCTGTTGATAGGACGTTAAACAATACTAACCCAAACCCTACACACACGGAGGTACGTCCTTAAATGACCTTAGCTGTTAGTAGGACGTTAAGCAAAACTAAACCAAACCAAATGTTCCCTACAGAAGAATGATAGAAACCGAATTTGATTTGGGTACCAGTGGTCCATTATGATTCAATGTTGTTTAAACCTTGCCCCCTCCCTATGGGGATAGAGGGATGGGACCGAATAATGTAAGGGTGTTGCTGAGAAACAGATCCAATATTTGAAAACATTTGCTATGTAAAATTGAATGTGAATATTTTGCAATGATTGCTTCAATATCGTGGTGAGCGACACAAGCCCTCTTGGCCTCTTGTTTAAGCAACAACTTAAATTTTCACATTTGTTCGTCGATTTATTTAGGTTGGACTATAAATGGTATGTCATTTCAACTATTTGAGTTGCTTTAATTAATTGTTTGTATTTGGTAATTAATTCTAGGTGGTGATAGACTGAGCAGAGACTTCAAGCTGATGCTTGGAAGACCATTACCTGTGTCTGTACGGGTCTCAAAATCATTTTCTATTATAGGTTTTAGTACTTGTGAGCATATTCAAGTACAAACCTCCATCCTACGGCACATATGTGTACACGGACTATGCCCGCGGCATTGGATGGTGTTTCTCTATCATGCCTATTGTCCCGGTATTCATTTATATGACATGGATGGTAAAAAACCTTGAAGGCTCACCGAAAGAGGTAAAGTACTCACCACTTCATTGACAGCAAAGGGATGGGAACATTGGTTGTCATTTGTAGGAGCGTAGTGCAATTGTCTGTCTCACCTCCGAATGAAGAAAGGAGACATATAATTTTAGGAATTGTTCTTCGGTTCTACTTATAATTTCGTTTTCGGGGCTTTTAAAGCATTAAAGCTATCTTGAGTGAACTTGCAGTATACCTGTATCACCGACAGACGATGTGCAATAAACTGTCAATAGGTCAATTTGAAGGAACATCTATGCTGGGCAATAACTTCAAACCATTGAAGATATCACGAAGAGAGTATACCTGCTTCACCCATAGACGATGTGCAGTGTACTGTTTTTTAGGCTTATGTTCAAAGGTAAGAAAAATGCAAACTTGTTAGTAACACATTCTGCCATGTAACGTTTAAATCGTTAAAGTTATCTTACTGAAACTTGAAGCTAAGCTGCATTATTCGTAGACAATGTACATTACAATGTCATAAGGTCGCAGTGTCCTTGAATTCAAGTTCAAAAGATATCAAAGTGATTTGCAGTATGCCTGCATCACCCATAGACGATGTGCAGTGCACTGTAATTAAGTCATCGTGATCTTGACCTCATGGTCAAACGTCAAATAAATGCAAACCTTTAAGTAACCTATAGTCTGGTCTGAAACATTTAAACAGTTAAATGATGAAAATTACCTTTATAAGAGCGTAGCTCTCGGGCGCCGAAGGCGCTTTAGCGAAGCTCTTTAATGGTAACACATGCGTGCGTGTGTTTTACACCTTGGCTTTATTTTTTTTCGTCCGGAAGTAGACGTCCAGTGGGGAAACCGGAAGTGTATCCTTGAAGCAAAGACAGTTGTGTTTCAACCCATACATGAACATCTTCATAGAGTGAAAACAATACCCATGTTTTATTACTTGTTTATTTAGATAAAAACTAATATACATTACATGTATGTTCGAAAAAAATCTACCACATAAATTTTGATATTAGCAGGCATGAAACGTGGTTCAGAGATTATCATACGATGACGTCACAATCACGCCACACTCCATCGGCCTTCATCGGGGTTTTTTCCGGAAGGATGAAAAAAACCCGGAAAATCTTGGAACTGATGGCCGTTGCATTAATCTCTTTTATGACTTTTTATTTTCAGTTTTTGCCACAAGCACAAAAAGTAAAAACGTGGATGTTTCCTGAAGATCCTTTTTCCATCAACTACTGAAGTTCTGTTAATGTTTCTACCGGGAGATATTTTCAAAAAGAGCCGCATTAAACCAATAGGTCAACGTGTACATTTATTTTGCATCGTCTAAAATTTCATCAGCTTTTGTTTCCATTAGTTGGGATATGAGCGAAATTATTAAAAAAATTGAAAGTCCGGTTATAGTCTTTACATAATTTATGTATGCATCACCACTCATAAAAGAAACAATGGATAATTCATTTATGTCGAAATCAACAATCAACGCCCTTTTTGCAGCAACGTATAACTTATAACTAGTTACAGACAGAAACTGTTTAATTTTATTTGGCATCATTACCTGTCAAACCTCAAAGTTACAAAATTTGAAATTCAATCCAGTGTTTCAGGATAGAACAGGAATTCTAAATATCGATATAACGACAATCTCGGTTACATCAAAGTATTACAATGTTTTCTTTTTTCAATTTCATTTTTTTAACAAACATCTCTTTGCATTTACTTTTATAGACTTATCGTCAAATATGTAATATGCACTTTTTCTATAGCAATTACCAAACAGTGTTTTCCTACCTTATTTCAATCATTCTTTTTGTGACCTGACGGAAGCACGCAGAGGATTTAATTCTTAATGTGGGAGGAAGCGGGAGTATCCGGAGAAAACCCGCGTGGTCGGGCTGGTTACCGGGATTGAATCCGGCCATCTCTGTGAAGACGAGCGCGCTATCCACTGCGCAACCCGACCCATCATTACGCACAAGAACAAATATCTGCTTTAGCTTTGAAAATGGTGTCATTGATGCAAAAATTATATTGTGAATACATTTTTACCAATCATCAACGATACAAAAAATCTATATACGGGAGACCGGGGCAAGTGCGGCCACCCCTATTTTTGTTTTTGAGCCAATATTTACAACTTTAAAGATCTTAGCAGTTTAGTTGGCTGGGCATTCACACGAAAAAATGGCAAGGGAAACTCTAATGTAAAATTACTAAACAGGACAAAATTACTTTTGAGAAAGAAAATCATAATCTCGCTTCTAGTTATGTGAACTTTCTCTATTTTTTTAACGGTCAAACGTGTAACACACTGACAGCTTCAAATGATATACATGTACATAAAAGCAAAGCCAAGCACTCACTACCATATTCCTGTACGATAAGAATTTATTGAAATACCAATTTGGGCCCGGACAGTTTCAGCCAATGATACCGTGGCAAGTTCGGCCCATGTAACACAAAAATAGTCGTAAAGTTGGCGGTAAAATCTGACGTTGCATGCTTTATAACGTCATAATTAAGCTGATTCCAATGGGGCCGAACTTATCCCATTGCGGGCCTCGTTCGGCCATCCGATCATTTGACAGGGAAAATTAAATAATTTTCAAAAACGGACGTGCTGCCATACTTCCCAGAACGGACTTTAATAAAAATTGGCCGAATTTGCCCCCATCTCTCCTATTGTTATGTCAGTCTTAATCTCATAAGAGTTTATGTTTTATTGTTATCCCTCGAATAGCCGACTTTAAATAGATTTTTCTTGTCTCATTCTGAAAGCAGTATTATCTCATTCTAAATCAGTAAATATCAAAGGTCAACAAAAGCTTCGCTCTTTTAAGGTTTTGCCTTTTCATATTAACCCACAGATGATGTACAGTGCACTGTCATTGTGTTACTGTGGCATTGCAGCTATGAACAACGGTTAAATAAGTGGAAACATTTCAGTTGTAACCTTTTAATTTTTAAGATACTTTAACCTTTCAAGTCATAACGTTCTAATTGCATGTATTCGTATGTGCAATTTGTTAGTAGAGCGATCCTCTAGTAACCTAAATATACAAAAAGAATACTTGCATTGTAGGGGACAGCAAACGTGATAATTGTTCAATGCACAAAAACATAAAAAAACAACAAATATAAGCTCTTCAATAACCCTGCTAAGACGACGGAAACAACTGAAATAATATTCTAAAACAAATAGTTTGCACTTTTGAAAAGACGCCTGTTAGTACAAGAATTATATATTGATACATGTTGCTGGCAGTGCTGATTCGTTAAAATATATAACAGAATTTTTTACAATGTTACCAAAGATTGGAGTCTTTGCAGAATTTGCACCCTTCTTTATTAATTTAGAAATAGCAGTTTGATTTGAATTATATTTGCTCATACAAGCTAGCTATATAGAACGCCAACTATATTGAACGGTTATTATACTTCACAGAAATGTGTGTCCCTACTGAAACCCTCAGTCGATTGGTAACCTGCTGAAGAAGGCGTCAACAATGTGTACTGGAGCTTAGAATGAGGCTACAACCGATCGTTCAGGAGGTTAGCCATGTTTAATCGGACGGGACGTGGAGGATGTGATCAGTTCTCTACAGAATGAGGAGCTAACAGTAACGAGATGGACGCCATCAACAGAGACATGCGTGTGTGATTTGATACATGGACGTATATCGAGTAGGCATAACTTTACATAATTGATAGATCAAACATCGTTTACGCTTCCTGATATATGCATTTCACGACCTGATTATTTGTGACAAGCCAATTCTTTTTAAATGGATATCAATTGAAGATATCATTTTCTACAAGTTATCCTCTGCGTTTTGATTAATTTTGTGGCATTTGTGTTATTTTTATTTCGTATTTATAGAAAAAAAATGGTCTTGTTTTATCACTCGTAAACACAATATTCCAAGCTTCACAATTAATATAATTTCAGCTGACGATAATCGTGAACATGACCAGGAAGCACCAACTACTTTTTACCAGGAAACTTTCATCATTTACTATAAAATGTTAGTTAACTACCTGGTGTGGTATCAGGAAATAGATTTTTCAGAAATCATGTGTTATAAACACTTTACCGAACTGAGATATTGGCCTGTCGGGGAAATATAGAAAAGGTTAGAGGTATGGTGCTAAACATAGTTTAATTTGCATAGAAAAAAACATTATTGCAATGTCGGACATTTAGTTCTATATACCAATAGAAAGGAATTTAGCGTTCTTTTCGTTGGATAAAAATATGAATACTCTTTCAGCATTTAATCAAGTTTTGGGATAATCACTAACCCAATATACTTATCTTATCTGCACAATACATTGTGGACTCTGCATTGTAGTACTTTACTCTGTAACGCCAGTATGATGTCAATCTTAATGATGCTATTTAATATACTGCATTTCGGTTTTTCTTTAATTTTAAAGGAGTGAGAAATATCAAGTGCTATTCCAAAATTTAACAAATTTATAAGATTGTAAATTTCTAAGAAGGAATGCCGACTTGACTGAAATTTATGCTCGCATCCGTTTACTTTAAATATAGATGTACTATTTACTAGAAGGTATAAAGCGCATACCGGTAATGTGGGAGTCGAAGACAAATTCGTAAGCCTTTCGGTGATTTAGCACATGTCTTTAGAATAAACTCATTACGTTGTTTTCATGTGATAATTACTGAATAATACATTGATTTTTTATGAAATGTTAAAAACTGATATGATACCATGAATATATATTTAAAGCATGCAATGTCACAACAAAACGAAATGCAACTTCCTCTCGAAGACATGACTAGAAATGAACCGCGGTAATATTAGGTTTGGATGTTATAAAATCAGCTACTAATCGGTTGATCTGCAGATGATGCAAACATTGGAGTCCAACTATAAAACAAAGTAGCATTCTTGACGTTCATATAAATGAGTTATTAGCACACCAACATACCCTGTCTCCTGCATACACTAAACACATGGAGGCACGTCCTTAAATGATCTTAGCTGTTAATGAGACGTTAAACAAATTATAACCAAACCGAATCAACATAGGCTATATCTATTGGGTATTCAACTTAAAAAAATAACGAAGCTTTGATAATTTATAGATATTTAAATTATATATTGTTTTTAACTCGACCCATTAGTCAGTATATAGAACAACGCCAAAAGGTCAAAGCTCAACATGGGCTGTAACGATTTTTTAGGTTTAAATGATTCTTCTTAAAAAGAAAATTGTATAGGGCCACACGCAGAGGTCAAAGTTCAACATAGGCTATATGACAGCCATGTAAGCTTCAGAAATCTTGATTAAAAGTAGCAGGTGACAGCCATGTCAGCTTAAAAAATCTTGATTAAAAGTACCTTTGATATTTCATTCATTAGCTTACTTCGCAAATCAAAAAAGTTTAAATAATGAAAGTTAGCATTACTAATCCTCAGAAATGCATGTTTCTTTTTCAGGTTTAGAGATATTGTTGATTTTTACACGATTTTGTCATGAAGCTGACGAAGCTTGACAAATATACCATGTGCCTGGTTGTTTATTAACTTAACGAATCGCTAATGTTTTATAATGTGATTTTTAAGAACTTTGAACAGAATTTAAAACATATACTTGTTTGACAAAAAATAACCTTTAAAATCTTCCTCTCGCATTTCTAATAGTTTTTAGTTTTAATAAAAAAACAATTGGGGAAAAAAACAAAACACAGGTTTGAAAGTTGTTATGAAGCCGATCAGACATTGGCCCTGATGAAAACGTTACAAACTTGAACATCGAAAACAATTCCTATAGTTCTTTCAACGAATCTACTGACAAGCTTCCTTGTCGGTAAGTCTCATCTTTTTTAAATGAAATTAATTTATTCACGCTCATTGTGTAACGATGATATTTAAACGATGTAACTCTAATAAATCATTTCACAGTGTGTATCAAATATCAACAAGTGGATTTCTGTTTTGTCGTTATGCATAGATTTGAAAGATCACGTTTTGCCTTTTGCAAACTAAGGTTCAGATAATATTACGCCATAAAATGAATTGAAAAAAAGGTGCTGACGCGTTGCTGTTTTATTTGATATAACGACAGTATAGTGTGTTTTGCAAGCAGTATCACCTAGGTTTCGGGGTTTCTATGTTGATTGTATGTATTACTGAGATGGAAAACAGACAGGGGGACCTAGAAAATATGCCACAGTTGGCAGAAGCAAGTAAACTGAAATGGTCATCGCGAAAGGAGTTTATCATCTCTCTCCTTGGTTACTCGTTAGGTCTAACAGACATATGGAGGGTACCGTACCTCACCTACAGGAACGGAGGTGGTAAGTATAATTGTCCAATCTGTATAGCTCTTTAATCAAACAAAATCATATGATACTTTCAGTTGTCCTTGTTTGGAGGATCAAACGAGATATTTATCATGGCGGGGCATTGTCCGCAAGAGTTTAACTATTATTTCACATGTAACAATACGTTTACTGAAAAAAAAAGACGTAAACAAAATAGAACACTTTTCAATAAAAGATATTCCTACGTTTATTAGCTCACCTTGGCCAAAGGGCCAAATAAGCTAAGACATGGCGCTGCGTCCGTCCGTCATCCGGCGTCTGGATTTTACTTAAAATAACTTCTTCTTAATAAACGTAAAACCTTGGGTGAGGATATTTTGCCCGTAGCAAGCTGGAATGAAGGGCTACCAAGTCTGTTAAAATAAATGACCTTCACACACATTGAAGGTCAAAGGGGTCAATTGTGTCAAAAACTTTTTTCTGAACAACTTCTGAATAACCAAAATGCCCAGGGTAATTATATATGGCTAAGAGCATTATAGGATGAAGGGCTACCAAGTTTCTTCAAATGAATGACCTTCACTCATATTCATGGTAACATTGGTCAAATATATTTAAAACTTTTAAACGACTTCTTCTGAATAACCAAATCCCAGGTTGATGATATTTGGCCAGTAGCATGCAAGAATGACGGGCTAGCTAGTTTGTTCAAATAAATGACCAAACTCATATTCAAAGTCAAAGGGGTCAATTATCTTGAACAAACTTTTAAACAACATCGTCTGAAAAACTAAAAGACACATGATGATAATACGTTGCCAGTGACATGCTGGGATTAAGGGCTACTAAGTTTGTTCAAATGGATGACCTATTCAAGCTCGCGGGGTCAAATATATTTGAAACCTTTAAACGACATCTTCTTAATAACCATGAGCCCAGAGTATGTTGTCCCTACAGGTAGGGCGTAAGAATTGTACCTGCTGCCCCCATTGCATGATCGTAAAAGGTGACTAAATTTTGGATCGTATCTTTTCTCTTCTTTCTAAACAACTTTCTTCTTCCTCATGTCTCCTTTGACAATGCCTCACTTTTGGCCTTTAGTTGAACGTTTTCCCTTGTGATATGGTTTGGTTTAGTATCGTTAAACGTCCTATCAACAGCTATGGTCATTAAAGGACGGCCTCCCCTGTGTGCAAGATGCATGCGTGTAGTGTATGGGTGTGTATTTTGGGACGCTGCGATAAGTTTGTGTTTTTCTCCTTGTGATAACACAGAACTGATGCCGACTTTATAGTACTACCTCAATGAAACATACTGCCGAAGCCACCCAGAAGGCCATCCCACCCGGTCACATTGCACTGCCAAACTCCTAAACTGCTGAGCCTTAAGCAGGAGTAGAAACTACCATTTGTACAGACTCTGGTTTGATATTTTGTCGGAAGCATGCTTGGATGAAGGGCTACCTAGTTTGTTCAAATGAATGGCATTGAGTTAAATTTAAGGTCACAGGGGTTAAATATGTAAACAAATATTTAAACAACACTTCTCCTGATCTGTCCCCAGGCTTGGACAGACCAAAGTCCTCAAAAATTGTAGTCGTTATTCCCTGATTAACATCCAGCATTAAGGGGAATGGCAACAACTGGTTCACCTGTTGTCAATATAATGTGACCAGGTGGAATGCTGTGCTGGATGCCTTCGGCATGGTATTGCAGTGAGATAGCACTTTAAAGTTGGCATCAGATCCGCACTTTTACAAGGAGGCAAACACAGCAACAAACCCTATTTCCTGCATACACACGCGCAAGTACGCATACACAGCATACATTGAGGAACGTCCTTAGGTGACCTTAGCTGTTGTAGGACGTTAAACAAAACTAAACCAATCCTTTATAACTACGAGGCCCAGAATATTGATATTTGGCCGTTATATTGCTTTGATGAAGGGCTACGAATTTGTTAAAAATGATCGATCTTGACTAATAATCAATGTCACAGGTGTCAAATATGGATAAAAATCTGAAAACGACTCTTCTGAATAACCACGAGGTCCAGAAAGGTGATATTTAACTATAGGCATGCTTAGATGAAGGGCTACCAAGTTTGTTAAAAGGATCGACCTTTACTAATAATCAAGGTCACATGGGTCAAATATGTTTAAAATCTTTATACGGCGTCTTCTGAAAGCCATCGGATCCAGAATGGTGATATTTGGCTATTAGTAGGCTTACAAAAAGGACTACCAAGTTTTTAAAAGTGAATTACCTCGACTTTCATTCAATATCACATGGGTCAAATATGTCATAAACCTTTAAACGACTTCTGAATAACAATGAAACCCAGAATGTTGATATATTTTGCCATTCGCATGCTGGGGATGAAGGACTGCAAAGTTTGTTAAAATGAATTAACTTGACTAACAACTACTTTTGAATAACCATGAGGCCCGGAATGTTGATATCTTGCCAGTAGCATGCTAGGATTAGGGGTTCCTAGTTTGTAAAAATGAATAACCTCGGATAATATATTGAAGGTCACAGGGGTCAAATATCTTTCACATCTTTCAACAACTTCTGAATAACCATGAGGTCCAGAATGGTGATATTTTGCCATCAACATGCTTACATAAAGGGCTACTTAGATTGTTAAAATGAATTATCTTGACTTGCATTCGAGGTAACAGGGGTCAAATATATTTAAACTCTTTAAACAACTTCATCTAAATACCAAAATATTCGAAATAATTATATTTGATCAGAAACATGCTAGGATAAAGCGCTACCAAGTATGTTAGAATGAATGACGTTGACCTTTTATCAAGGTCACTGGGATCAAACGTGTTTAAAATCTTCAAATGACTTCTGAATAACCATAAAGTCTAGAATGTTGATAAATCGCTAGTAGCATGCTAGGATAAAGGGCTATCAAACTTTTGTATTTCAATGACCTTGACACGTATTTAGTCAAATATGTATAAACCTTAAAGTGACCTTATCTCAATAAGCGAGGCGTATAATGTTTGTTCAACGTAATAACCTTGTTCGACTTTCAAGGCCATAAGAGTCAAATGTTTTAAAATCTTTTAACAGGTTCTTTTGAATGACTTTTAGCCATCAATAATGATATTTTGCCTGCAGCTTTATTTAAGATCACCTTAAAGGTTACAGGTGTGAAATTTATACCAGGTGAGCGATGCAGGCCCATTGATATAAGTACTATCCGTCCATCGTTGTTGCTATTTATGTTTTACACTGCAATTGATAGTAAAATATCAATCCGGTTTCATATCCGTTGGGTGGGTAAAGGCAGCTCGTTATTTTCATTAATTTCATCATGGCCGGGTATCCACGATACACGGCATAATCTGGATATATCATGAAGTTTAATTACCACCTTTTGAATCAGAAAATTGTTGAAATCAATATGTTATAGCTTTTGAAGAACCGAAAATGAATCGGAGCATACACAGCAATATTCCATCGAATTGTCTTGTTTTAATTAATTTCTAACGCTGCAGTAAAAATTGAAACACAATGCAACGCATGGAACAAGATTTTGGTGCATTCACTTGTTACCTCTCGGTTGGGTTATGGTAACGCCCTACTCTGTGGTATATCTGACAAATTAACTAGTCGTCTGCAGAGGGTCCAGAACACTGCAGCACGGCTAGTTACTCGTACTCGAAAGAGAGAGCACATCACACATGTGCTCTATTTGTTTCACTGGTTATCTGTACGATACAGGTCGCAGTACAAAATTCTTGTGTACATATACAAGGCACTGAATGGAACAGCTCCCCAGTACATACAGGAGCTTGTTACGCTGTATCAGCCGCCACGATCACTGCGGTTGGAGTCAGAATCTGTGTTGTGTGTCCCAAAATCTCGTACTGTGACCTACGGAAACAGATGCTTTGGAAGGATTTCGGCTACGTTGTGGAATAGTTTACCATCTGCAATTAGAAAGTCCAATACTCTGGCAAAGTTCAAGAGGGACATCAAAACTCGCCTCTCCACGTCTGCATTTGATAATCTTTGCAAAGACGTTATGTAATACCACCCTTTTATTTGTTCAATTATGTGCACATTGCTTGCTTAAATGTATAATAGTGATTACAAGCCTTTGTTGTTTTTTTCGTTTTCACAATTATAACCATTACTATTATCCAAATGTTGTAAAGCGCTTTGGAGTAATTTTACAAATTATATATGGCGCTTATAAATGTATAGTATTATTATTATTATTGTTAATGAGGAAGTCGACCAGAAACAGGTAGGGGACCGGGAAAAGTATACAACTGCTGTCACTCACTGCATGCATTATAAGGTGCGACTAATGTGGTAACCCACTGTAGAATTGGGTATTTGCTTTAGTGTCTTCCATTCGGGGACACCAAAACGACCCCAATAAATCTGCTTCACCTATTGCAATATTTGGAATCATGATATTACTTTCTACTTCTTACTTCATTTTATTTCCTAGCGCCTTGCTTGTCAACACCTTACGTTCGCCCAGTTAAGGAAGGCAATTGGTTCTGTCCCCAGGCCGGTACATACCAAAGTCGTTATTACCTGCCTAGGGGGTGGCAACAACTGGTTCATCCATTGTCAGTATAATGTGACCGGGCGGTATGTCTATGCTGGGTGCCATGGGCATGGAACAAACATTTAGTGTGTTCGTTTCAACATTACAGCCAACATTGAGGTATTATTACCAAGCTTGTCGCTAGGACATATAATGTAGTTAGAAGTAAAAAGTAAGATAAAGATCCCAATGTTGCGATGGGTGCAGCATATTTATTTTGGTCGCTTTTGTGTCTCCAAGTAGGGGCGCAAAAGTCAATTCCCGATTCTGCAGGGGGTTAACACATTTCGCCTCTTAGATACATGCGATGGGTAACAGCAGGTGTATTCCTTTCTCGATACCCGACTTACAGGGGTGTCTATTGCAAAGTGGTACACGAACAAACACAACCACCAAATTGCCTTAAAGGGACATCACGTGAAGAGCCATATTTTTTTAATGAATGTATGTATTGTATGCATTTCCACTTATCACTTATGTTACCTCGCTATCCCCATATTCATAGTCCGTTCCAAATGTCGAGTTTGACCACTTGAATTGTTCAGGAAAGCCCTGCTAAAAATAGCCCCGATAACGACACCTGACTAGGCAGTAAACACAAGTGGTCTGAGCGAGATGAAACGGTTTCCAAAGGGGCCCCCAGAGAGGGGCCGTTAGGCAACTGCAACTTCTTACCGCACTATGAAACCAAGTAATATGCTTTCTAAGTCCGTATTCAAACTAATTGAACAGTTATTATTCATCATCAGAAGTTAATTGCACACTTGCCAATATTCAGAGTTTAAATTTATTTAGCTTCCAATAAAAGTGAACAAGGGATGGGGCACAAGTTTTTACAATTTATCACAGCCTTCTCCCGTCATACATTTACAATTAAATGTCAACAATGATAATAGGCATAATCATAAAGTAGATATACAAAAATATATATTGAAGTTATTACCGGAATGTGACCGGTAGAGTTGGTACGGGCCTTAACACCTTCCCTCAACCATGGGACAAACCTTTCTGTAAAAAGGAATATTCACGAGACGCATATCCCTTTCCAAATGTTTTCATAAAGTGCATATATGCAATGACAAACTACACGCGTATAAAAAAGAGAAACGTTAGTGATTTTTTTATTACATTGTTATGAATTTATGTATACTGTATTTCCCACTTTCACTGTCTCCATACGCTAACACGTAGTAAGTCATATTAGCCATCACACACAATAAACTGTATGGTAATACCACTACGTGTACATGTAGAATATGTGTCAGATATGGAACGTGTTGAAATACTTGATCATTATATTTTTTCAATACTTTACATAGATTAAAGAGTTCTTGTAAATGGACCCTCTTTTATGTAGCACGCGTCATTTTTACAACGTAAACAAATGTTTTCCCCCTGTTTTCAATACGTATTCCGATTCTATCTGAAGTCGAAAATTAAATCATAATACATTCCAAGTCAACATCATATGAAAACATGAACTGTTGAAAAATGTTATGCGATCCGATTTACTAGAAGTAGGTTCTCCTTCCACAGTTATTTATCCTGATCCGTCATTTTGACGTTTTAAATCTAGCTGCGATAACGTAGCTTTTTGACGAAGAGCTATGTTTTTTTTATCTTGCGTCTTCGCTCCAGAGGAGGCCGGGTATTCATATAAGTACTAATTTAAAAGTACTATGTAAAAAAAAAAAACCGTTTAATTCAGCAATATATTCAAATCATACCATTTTACTGAACCCGGTTATATTATAAATTATGTAAATCTAATAGCGCACGTATCTCATTTGACCCCGATCCCGCGAGCGCCGTGGCTATCACAACAGTTATCCCTTGGAGGGCCTCATGGCAAAATCAAACTAACCAGTCACTTATCCCTTCCTTTCGCATAAAACAAAGTAAACTCTCTCCGATACATGCCCATTAACATATTAAACTAAGTTCCTCTGTGTTCAAACTCGGACAAAGATACTTGCGAGGTTAATAGCTTTAGATATTTATTCATAACATGAACAGCGAAAGCATTTCTGTCAATTCCATTTCAGCTTAACAAGCTATCCGTAAGAATACATGCACCGATCGTTATTTTCCATAAGGAGTATCACTTGATATGTTTATGTAGTATTTGAAAAAAAAGACAAAAGAAAAAGTAACTTCACCGTGATGCCCCTTTAAGCACCCATGCATGCATTACAAACATAGAGAAGAGACATGTCATTGAATGACCGAAGTCATAAAAAGAAACTGAAGGGTAACCTTATCGGGGGCTTCAGATTACTAAGTCCGACCTTATTTCATGAACTCTGGTCCAACACCGTCACACCGTTTTGATCGCGATAAACGAAGGGCGGGACTGCTGTCGGGGACAGGCGCACTGCCTGTAATACACACTAGACTTTGACATTTGACGCCCGAAGTTGGCAAATAGAAGGGCGGAATAATATTCAGATACACACTTTCAGTGTTCATTTAGTACAAAACACGATCAGCTTACGTTGACAATTATAATATATGAGAATAAGTACGTAACATAATAAAAAGAAATATTTCATCACTCAATTGAAAAGCGTCTAACAAAGATGCAAATCGACATATACATTTATGTTTGTCAACTGAGAAATATATTATTCATCGGTAAAATATTTTTTTAATTTTCTACCAATAAAGCGGTTGAACTCTGTTTATATATAAAGCAAGGTGACATCTGTCAATATCTTTTGACGTCAAAGTAAACTAGCAGAAAAATCAATATTATGAAAAATTAATATCGATAGCATGATTTGATTTGGTTTGATTTCGTTTAACGTCCTATAAACAGCTAAGGTCATTTAAAAACGTGCCTCCATGTGTGTTGTGTCTGCGTGTCATTAAAGGACGTGCCTCCATGTGTGTATGTTGGAATATCGGTAGCGTTGTTTTTTCTTTCCTGTATTTAATATATGTTTGACGGTACGGTATTCCCGATACGGCTGGTACCTCAAGTATTACTTTAGAATGTATCTTGACATCAGTCAACAAACAAGTACACCATTTATCAGATAGTAAGTGTTCTACTGACAGCAGGCTTATTAAAGAGATTAAAGTAGTCGTAGCATGGTAACATCAAATAAGGAAAACCCTGCATATCGGGATTAAGGAAAGAACATACTTGTTGTGCACGTGTTGCATGTATGAGGGAACTGATGTGTGGCGCCAAATCGTATGTGACAGGGAAACGTCATTGTAACGTCACTATTTTATGTTTACCCCCATGTTTGTTTGCTTGCAATAGTCAAAGAAGTATGAAAACGAGCGCAGATAAGCTCTCTGTTTGATGACTGACGTGTTTAATAAAGATTCGTCCGCCACGTGTACAGAGATTAGAAAAGTTGTTACTTTGACACAATTTGTTGAGCTCGTTGATAATGAGTTGTCTTCTTTTTGTCAAGGGCCAACTATCATAATTCCATTCTGTTGGTCACACACACGCTGGCAGTCATAATAACGCACGAAACGTATAATAGCCGTTGCTTTACCGTCTTTAATTGGACCGATAATGTGGCACCTTGAAATGGATAGTTTCTATTCCTGCTTAACGCTCAGCAACTTATGAGTATGACGACTGGTTCGCCCGTTGTCAGTATAATGTGACCGGCTGGGGCGTCTTGCTGGGTGTTTTCGGCAGTATGTTTCAGTGAGGTAGCACTATAAAGTCGGCATCAGTACCGCGCTATCACAAGGAGAAAACACGATCATATCGCAGCCTCCCAAAATAAACACACATACACTACACTCATACATCTTGCACACTGGGGAGGACGGAGCTGTTAATAGGACGTTAAACAAAATAAAACAAAGACAAAAAGTATTGCCTCCTCAGGTCTGATGCCGACTTTGTAGTGCTATCTCACTGAAATACCATGCCGAAGCATTCCGCCTCGTTACATTCTACTGATAAATGGTGAATCAGTAGACGCCATTTTCCTTAATGATGAACGCTTAGCAGGTAATAACAACTACCATTTTTAAAGACTTTGGTATGTCCCGGCCATTGCCTTCCTCACCTAGGCGAACGTTCAAAATAAAAGCAAAAAGTGAGGCGTTGCCAAGCAAGGAAATAAAAAGCACTTCGAAGAAGAAATGAATAGAAAAAAATCCCACATATATGCAACGAGTGTAGCATATTCATTTTGGTCGCTTTCGTGTCCCCGAATATAGGGCTCAAATGCGAATCTCCAATTCTGCAGATTTAATGCTTGATATATAAAGTTTTATTTGTGAATCAAAATAAATTTGGTTTCTCTTTCTGTAACAGCAATAAAAAGGGAGGGATCCGTGTTATGTCTCCCCTTCGAATGTATCTTGGGAAAGCGGAATCTCGCGCACTAAAATCGCGTCTGCCCCACTATATACATTGTTATGGCCCTTTTATATTGAAGGTTGTCAATAGAATAACTTCTAAACCGTTTAAGATATCTTAATCAAACTTGAAGCATACCTGCATCACCAACAGAAAGTTTGCAGTGCACTAGAATTAGAATTGTTAATTATTAATTTGAAAAATCTTTACATTATAACATAATATTACCTCAAAATGTCATATAACCTCTGCTGGGTTCCTGGACATGGGGGAATACCAGGTAATGAAAAGGCAGATCGTGCTGCGAAAGCAGCACCATTCCTACCACCCTGAGATTTTAAACTTCATTTCACTGTTTTTAAACCACTAATTACAACATTTCTAAGATCAAAGTTGCAAAATAGTTGGAATCAGTGCGTAGATAACAAATTACATTCTATTAAACCTAAAACGGTGAATGTCATCCTAGCTACAGAGAGAGCTGTTCGGATGGGTCAATCATACGTTACCCATTGTTATTTACTTAAACGTGATATCCAGCCTCAATGCATAGCGTGTCAGGAAATATTTACAGTAAAACACTTCTTGTTAGATTGTGTCGACTTTAAGTCAACTCGAGAAAATTTCTATGATAACATTACATGTCTTAAATATCTTTTTGAAAACATAACTGTCTCTTCAATTTTAGGCTATCTGAAAGCTGTTTGTCTTTTCGATAAAATTTGAGTCATCATAGCCACTTTCAATTTTCAAATTGACGTTCGTCTTTTAACCTTTAAGTTTGTTTGATGTTTTTTTTTTTTTTGCATTGGTGTTTTTTTCGGCCCTATTGACTTATTATGTGTTGATGGGCCGTTAAGCATTTGATATTAATATTAATAATTCAATACCGAAGTTTGCCCGGAGTATGAGTTCCATGTTATTTCATCTACGTTGACCAAACTTACCATATCTATTTATCTTGGGAATGCGGAATTTCTCGCACTGGAATATGGTCTTGTGCCCAACTATATGCCGAGTTATGGCCCTTTGTATATATTTTTATATCGAAGTTTGTCCACGGCATGACATCTAAACCGTTAAATATATCTTGAGTAAATGTGAAGTATACATGCTTTAACCACAAAAGGTGTTCATTGCGATGTAATTAAGTATCGTGCCTTTTATAAACAGAGTTATGGCCCTTTGTTTATTTTTAGTACCGAAGTTTGTCCACGGCATAACTTCCATGTTGTTGACCAAACTTGCTATAGTTATATATCTTTGGAAGTAGGAGTGTCGCATTATAAAATGGTGTCTCGTCTCTCACTACATAAATAGCTATTGTTAAGACAATTTAACATGAACAAGAATTATTTAAAAGGTTATGTGTTATTTTTCCTATTTTTAGAGGTTACAAGTCAAATGTGCTTTAGTTACACTAAATATGAAAAATACAGTACTGTATAATTTTATACTTTATTGCATATTGTTTTCATCATATTGAACATTTTAAAATTGTACAGTAACAATGAACTTGTAACAATTCAAAATGACAACACAATGACGATTGGGGTTTTGAAAAAGGTGAAATTGCGACTTTCTGTGATGTGCTGGAAATGCACATTTTAAAATGGCCGCCGACTTGGTCATTTTTTTTAAGTTCGTGCAAAAATAGTTCTACAAGCAACACTCATCTATTTTTTACACATTTTTCAGATCTGTGTTTGCTATTGAAATTGATCGCAATTTGGTAAATATTACAAAAATACATTACTCGAGATCAAAACGAGTCTTGAACGGGATTTGAACCTCACAAGACTACATCCCTAGGACAGCCACCAATGTGAACCGAGTGTTTTACACTTTTTTTTATCTCCTTTAAAGACATTATTCACAGTATACTCGCTAAACTTTTCAATATTCGTTATTATAAAATTTTATTTTCTTATTTACAGGTGCTTTCCTAATCCCTTATATTTTCTTCATGTTGGTGTGTGGGATTCCATTATACTTCCTAGAAATAATGATGTCACAATTTGCCGGAAAAGGAACGTGGCGCGTGTGGGATTTCTGTCCCTTGTTTAGAGGTTTGTATCTGATTAATTGAATTTAGAAGTATATCATGCATACAATAGATTATAAAAAGATGTTAGAATGAGTTTGCAACAATGTTCAATGTTATCTATGCGGCACAATCAACAACTTTCTCCATGAGTTTTTTTTATCAGTACTAGGACTCATTGGTGATTTAAACGGAAACTAGAAACCTTCAGAGACAAAGTTATCAGACCAAGTTTATAATTAGTCGGAAATATGGCTTTGTCATCGATAATTGGATGACCTTTTCATGAACGTTTTTGACCTCGAGATTTTCATCAGCGATACAATATTTTAACAGGTCTAGGAATAACGTTTCTAATCATCAACTGGATTGTGGCGACCTACATCATGCTGCAAAAACCTTGGATCATTGAGTATATTGTAGCTTCCTGTTCGACTGAGCTGCCCTGGACATCATGCGGCAACGAGTGGAACACTCAAAGCTGTGTCCAATCTGGTCCTTCGATCGAGTACTTGATAAAGAATGCCAGTTCTACCTACAACAACAGTACAGTACAGGTACGACAGTTCCTTTGTTATCTCCTTAATTCCTGGGTTTGTTTTGTATATTTTGAGAGGGTTTTGTGCTGTTGTATGTTTTGAATTCTTAATAAAAAAAAATCCAGAAGCGATCACCATTTACAAATTTTGTTTTCCAGTCGACGTATCCTACAACGGTGAATTCGATGACTTATGGTGGAAATAATACATCACTTTACATGTCGTCGGTCGAGGAGTTCTGGAAGTTAGTATACTCTGTAAATGAAATTAGGATTACACTGTTCATATATTGGCTAAATTGCTTTGCAATTATACGGTGTTAATACGCCAGACTTAATCATTTTAAATAATCTAACAGTTACAAGATCCTGGATATGTCTTCTGGCATCGACGATATTGGCAGGCTGAACTGGAAATACCTTCTGTACCTACTGGCGTGTCACGTGATAATCTGGCTATCATTGTTCAAGAGTGTCAAGTCTATTGGCAAGGTGGGTTAATAGTGCTATAAACAACAATACATTCTTGTTGGTAAGACGTTAATGTTTAAAAATGAAAATATGTCAAATTGGCCTGTATCGCGCACTTGTTACAATGTATTTATCTAAAATATGTGACTTTAAAATATTTCAGGGAAAGAATTAAGTTCGTGATTTTCAGGTCAGCATCATTAATATGTCTGCAATACACCTCTGCTTGGGAAACATTTAACAAGAGGCCAAGATGGCATGTATCGCCCACCTGGATATGTTTAAAATACTTGATTTGAGGTTAAAATATAGAAATTTCAGAAAGATCCATCCATTATTTCTTCAAATGTCAAAAATCCCTTTATCCCTACACTAGAAGAAGGATTTTAAAAGTTTTACTTCTATTTCCCCTATTGTGCCCCTCTCCTCCCCTCTCCTCTACCCCTAGGAGGGCCATACCCACCAATTATACAAAGTTGAGTGCCCTTTGCCTATAGATGTTCCAGACCAAATTGGGACGAAATCCCTTTATCTCAATAGTAGAAGAAGAATTTTACAGGTTTACCTCTATTTCCCCCTATTCGGCCCACCCCTCTGAACCCAGAGGGCCACACCCACCATTTGTACAAAATTGAGAACCCTTGGTCAAAAGATGCTCCTGACCAAATTTGCTGAAAAAAAAGCTGACGGACGGACTGACGACGGACGCTGCGCCACTTTCCCTTCGGGCAGGTGAGCTAAAAAGGCATCATTGACCTTTTTCACTCACTAAAACACTCTTTGTTTTACCCTTTTCTATTCATCTAAAATAGCCTCTTGTTTACATTACGCCTGATAGCTTGTACGCCATACCCGAATGTCTAATACCTGGCCTGAATGATGTTATGGTGTCAATGGAGTCATTTTAGTAAGAATATTCGACATAATTTGTGATTTACTAAAAAAAATTGTAACATGTTGTTCTCAGATGATGTATGTGACAGCAATATCTCCGATGGTACTGACTTTTATCATCTGGATTAGAGCTCTCACACTTCCGGGAGCCACGAATGGAATGGCGTATTTCATTACACCGGATTTCAACCGCCTTGCTTATCCAGAAGTACGTGTTTGTTATAACTTCTACGAAAAAGTAGATCTCCTGTTTTTTGTTATTTAGATCAAAGGTGTTATTGATACTGTTACTCATACTCATTATGCTGCAAAGGAATTGTGACAAATCCTCTTTTTCAACCATGAAGTGAAGCTTCAGAAATAGTTAATAATGTAAGTTACTTATTAGTACAACAATCTGTATCATATGACAACCATAGCCTTTTGAAAGGTTTATGTTATCACTAGCGGCTCGAGTTAACATGTGGTTATTTGTATAATTATGAATAATATGTAAATGCACGTTTCGTTTTGTGTTAGGTGTGGATAGAGGCGGCATTCATGGCGTTCTACACTTTGGGTCCCGCTTGGGGAGGACTGGCCATGTTCGGAAGTCACAACAGATTCTCAGACAACTGCTTCCGGTGAAATTCAACAAATGTTTTCTGATCCTCTGCCTAACAATTGATACTCTAAGTTAATTAATGTGTTGATATCGTATTACAGCAAATGTTTTATAATTTTGGTTGACTGTTTAGTGGTTCACTTTTAAGTAGAATCTTTTTGTTATCATGATGCATAATTTGTGTCCATAAAACATTATTCAAAGTGTATGTAATTCATTGAAAAGTTAATATACATTTCTATGGTGATACTATGGTTTTAGGTCTAAAAGCTTGTTTCCTTAATGCAAATTTCATTACTGTGATATAAAGAAAACGTAGGTTTGCATAACGGCGCTGCTCTCAGCATTGTGCAGTGAAGTTGTTTCGTTTTTTCCATAGCGACACCACTTTCAGTATATGATGTATTTTATGTGAAAGTGGTTTTCATAGAAACCAAATAATCAAATTTCTAATGTTACGTGTTCCATAGCAAACTTTGTTATCAGTACTGCGATATTGAGAATGCAAGGTATAATTTTGTTTCCATAGCGATGCTGTAATCAGTACCGTGATAACGGTGTGTTACGGACTATTTAATGGACTGGTAATCTTCTCTGTGATTGGTGTTCTCGCCTACGAAAGTAATGTACCTCTTGACAAGGTAATTACATCAGGTAAGTTGTTCGTGTCACAAGAGAATATTGTAAATTATCGTAAATGAAGTTCGAGGGATTTTTACTTAAATTATCACATTTGACGTTCAGTCTATGAAAACGCAATCCGGACAATAACTTCGGCAAAGTCGGCATCAGATCCGCGCTATCACAAGGAGGCAATTACACTAGCATACCCTGTCTCCAGCACACATATGTACATGGAGGCATACATAATACACATGGAGGCTCGTCATTAAATGACTTTAGCTGTTAATAGGACGTTAAACAAAACCAAGCCAAACTATAGGATGTCATATGCATTGAACTGATAACACCACATTCGCATAAATGTAAATTTAAGAATTTCCTTAAAATCAAATAGGGTAAAATAATACCATATCAAGCAGAGTAATCTGTTTACTACTTATATATAAAGTCCTTTAGAATAAGTTACTAACCTACATTTCATTTCTTTCATTTTAACTTCACAATTGTTTTGATGAAGGCTTGGTAAATGGTAAACTAATTGACGGCTTACTTTTCTATTTCTAAAAAAAAGTATGCACTATGTTACATGTTCTTTTTCTCTTGTAGGTGGATTTTCCCTGGGATTTGTAGCCTACCCACAGGCTATAACCTACTTCCCCTTGCCACAAGTATGGGCCGTTTTGTTCTTTATTGTCCTTTTTCTGCCAGGCATGGATTCTCAGGTTCGTCTTGATTTCCCGATTTCATAATTTATTATTATCATTGATTCTTAACGGCCAATCAATACAATAGAGCTCATTAGGGCCATAACAAGGAGATATAGCATGTTAAAGAAAATGACATCAAAGGAACGTAAAGGTCAACACCAAACGTTAGCTTGGTAAGTAAAAGGGGCTATGGTTAGCTATGTCTTTTTGAATAGTCCAACCCTTTTTAGATAGGTTAAATTTGTAGAGATACTGACTGTTTCGAAAAGTGATTTGAGATTTTTATATTATTATGAAAAAAAGTGTTTTACTGTAAACCGGGGAATATTAAATTTGGCGCGTACATCTGTCTGAAACGTTTAGCTTCTGAGAAGTAAAGCCCAAAAATAAGTTCGATCATTTCTACATTTTGGGTACATATTAATTGTGCCTGGTGTCAGGATAAGTTCGATAACCAATTCCATGCGTACATTTTGTGGCATAATTAACGAGGCTACCCACAAATAATTGGAGAAATGGTTTTCATACAATAAACTCCCTGACAATACGTTGATAACAAGAAGATCATATATTTGCAACTATTAAGTTTGTACCAAATTTTATCTCCTGCCCCCATTGTAACACTTGGGACCTTTTCGTTTCCTATCTTTCCTGTCGTCCTTCTTTTCTATCTACTTTCTATTTCAGACGGTGTCTGCCATTGCGAGGACGTTAAACAAAATTTACTCATACTCAATGTTGCTACCATCTTTTGATTTATTATTTGGTTTCTGTATAATGCCTTCGTAAAAACATCGATTTCCATTATTTTTAATGCACATATACACCTATAGCTAAGTATTAAGTATTTATGTACGTCCAACTTAGGATATTGTTCATTTGTTTGTTTGATGTTTAACGTCCCAGAAACAGTTAAAAGGTCACATGAAGACACCATCGATAAGAAAGTTTAGGAAAGTGAAAATAGAAATATATATATTTATATTAATCCCTGGTTTTTAATGGGAACCGCATTTCAATTTTGATTTTTCAATTGTTCACAAAGCATAGGACACCGCAGAAAATCCCGTTTCTACAAGGGTCCCCATTCAAGTCGGATCTCATAACTTAAGGTGGAATACAGCAGGCCTATTCTTTCTTCGAACTTACAGGGCTTAGAAAGAGTAGATTGTCAGTCAAGTGTATATCACAATTATATCGAAAATTACTGTCTTACAGACACTTTTGTTGGAGCCCGTACTTTGTGTGATTGAAGAAAACTTCCCTAAAACAATCGGAAGACGAAGACTCCCTCTTCTGACAGGAGTCACTGTGATAACTTTTATCTGTGGAATACCCCTGGCCACACAGGTACGACCGGTTCTGTTTTTTGGAATTCCATTATCTCATTCATTATCTACAGCAAAAATACGTTCGATATCTATCTGCTATTTATAACACATTTGATACTAGCCTCGTTTATATACTGTGGTATTGAATGAAGCTATTTGCCAGTGTTAATGTGAAAAATTGACGTTGGAAACTGGATTGGTAACGTCCTGAAAATGTTTCAAATACTTTCATTTTAAACTTGTCTTGAAAAACACAAAGTCGGAAATATTTCATTTAGCCAACTTGTGCGGCTATTCTTCAAAAAAAATCTACAGTAATAGAAATGAAAAACAAATCTATAAAAAGTGAAACATAAAATCGTTCGAGGCTTACTCAAACTTAAACAATAAATAAAGTATGATCAAAATTTCAAGGGGTAACTTAGCCCTTTGACGCCGACAATCTTTCTATCAGTAATGATAACCTTGATATAGGCATCCTGAAACACGTTTCTTACATATGTTTCTTATTTACAAAGAAATGAAGTTTAAGATGATTGATCCTTCCAAAAATGAAATTGCTAAAGCGCTGACAAAAATTTGAACATGCGTACGAACGAAATGTTATATCCCCTCACTACTCCGGAATGATTTAGTTCTTCTGTAACAATTCATATTCTTCATATTAAACCGACCAATCAGAGATCTGGTTTTGGCATTGTCAATTGTGACATCTCTTACATCTGATGTTTTCCTACAGTGATGTAGCAATATAGTATTCATTGTCTCAATATCTTTTGGCGGCAAATGGATTATCTATTAACAGAAGATAATGTCTTTATAAAGAAAAACAAAGAAAAATAGTATTTCGTTTCTTGATGAAAAGGGATCATCTGTTCACGGAATACAATGTTCCCATAAAGAAACAATAGGCCCAGTGGGCCTGTATCGCTCACCTGGATATCTAAGCAGCCATAGCAAAATGTTAAATACATATCATACTGCACTACGTATATTTCCAAATATTCTCCCTGTCTCTCAGCAAACACCGTTACCTAATTGGGTCACATTCTCCTATCCCCATTGGGATAGGGACATGATTTCTACAACATTGAATAATGTTGGGCCTAATATATCAAATTAAATTAAGATAAAGCTATAGGATAGAGTTGGAAAATGTCATTTTCATTTGTCAAATTTGTTTGGGTCTATTTAAGGAAGCTACTTGTTAAATATCACAAATTATTTAGTTTGTGACCTTGACGTTGTCGGGCTCAATCCCAAAAAAACAAACAGCCAAATAATATGATTCTATGCATTGCGATTTTTCAGAAGAAGTCGTTTGATATGTTTGACATATTTGACCCTTGTGACCTTGAAAGTTGGTAAAGGTAATTTTCATTCGCAAGCTCAACCCCTAGGAGCTATCTGACAAATATCAAGATTAGGCTACTTTTCAGTTCTTCAGAAATAGCTGTTTGAAGTGTTTGACATAGCTGACCCCTGTAATTGATTGACATATTTGACCCCTGTGACCTTGATAGTAGGTCAAGGTCATTTATTCTCAAATTTGGTCAGGCTTCATCCCAAAAAGCAACCGGCCAATTAATATGATTCTATGCATTTCGATTATTCAGAAGAAGTCGTTTGATAAGTTTAACATATTTGACTCTTGTGACCTTGATAGTAGGTAAAGGTCATTTCATTCTCAAACTTTGTCAGGCTCCATCCAAAGAAGCTACCAGCCACATACATTACGTACTTTGGTTTGGTTTGGTTTTATTTTTTTAACGTCCTATTAACAGCTAAGGTCATGTAAGGACGGCATCCCCAGTGTGCAATATTCACGCGTGTAGTGTATGTGTGTGTATTTTGGGAGGCTGGGATATGTTCGTGTTTGTCTTCTTGTGATAGCGCGGAACTGATGCCGACATTATAGTGCTACCTCACTGAAACATACTACCGAAGACACCCAGCAAGACGCCCCACACGGTTACGTACTATTACGTACTATACGTACTATACCTTTCAGTTCTTCAGAAGTCGATGAAAGTAATTGACACTTTTGACCCCTGTGACTTTGAAACTAAGTTCTCAAACTATGTTGGGCTTTTTACTAACAAAGCTATCACCCAAATATCATAACCCTAGGCATGTCCATTCTTCAGAAGTTCATGATGCTTTGATAAAATTGGAACAAACGATTGGTGAGGAATAATGAAATGTGATAGAAATACTTATTTTAAGGTGCATGTAATGGCCTCGAGAACAATAGGGATGGCACTGTATATATATAGGGATGGCACTGTATATATATAATATATTCTTAAACGTGCGGAAGTTCTCGAAATAACATATTTTTTACATTGTAAAATATAATGGAATCTTATGAAATTAATAACAAGAGGCCCAATGGGCCTGCATCGCTCACACGGTATTAATCGAACAATTGTAACCTCAAAAGAGATCTAAAAATAAAGCTACAGGCAAAATATCAGTATTCATGACTTTAAGTCATTCAAAACAACATGTTAAAATGTTTTATTACATTTGACCCCTGTGACCTCAAAAGTCGAACAATGTCATTACATTACGTTGAACAAACTTTATAGTCCTTCATCTCAGGGAGCAACTTGCCAAATATCACCAAACTAGACCTTTTGTTTAATGAGAATAGGTAATTCAAAGGTTTAAATATATCTGACCAAATGTGACCTTGAAAGTGGGTCAAGGTCATTCAAATGACATAAGGTCACTCGGCCCTTAGGGCCAGGTGAGCTTATAACCGTGCAAATTGAAATTCTACTTATGTTACAGGTTACAAGTTTAAAACCAACTTTATATATTTAAAGCAACCAGCTCCTGGTAAGGATGCCAGGGAATTAAAATACGAACTTTTTTGTTTAATTCAGGCTGGTATTTACATGTTCCAACTTATAGACTGGTATGCTGCTACGTGGAGTATTTTACTTATAGCTGTTGCAGAGTCTATCGTGTTTGCCTGGGTGTACGGTAGGTATATGATTGTGTACAAAAAAAATAGCATACCTGTGTTTAAAAGTGTTGTTTTCTATGTGATAGCAATATTTTGCCGTTAATAAAAATGTCTTCAGAAAAACAAATAGCGCCCAATGTTGTTGCCTATTTGTTTTGTTTGAGAGTTTGCATTCTGGAAACTGAAAAAGGTCATATAAGACGGTTTCCATGGATCAAAATGCAAATCAAAAGCCTCTCTAAAAGTGCTCATTTTAATTTCAAAACGTAGACAGGGTAGCATTACAAACTGGGCGGTCACAATATACTGGCAACGGGCCAACCACTCCACCCGGTCACATTATACTGGACAACGGGCTAACTAGTCCTTACCACCAACCATTTAATGCTTAATTTCAATATGTGACAATATGAAAAAGATACCTCTTAGTGTTGTTATGTATGTGGCCAGGTATGGAATACCATGCTGCAGTGTTCGGGTTATGACACTAATCTGAAATGGCACTGTGGGCGGCTTGATCGTCTCGGGCTCCGTCTTCATTTAAGCTAAGCTGTTCAGTTTCGAGGAAGCGAAATCCTAAACATCCCCAGCACATTTATATCCACTACTCTACCAATTATTCTCGCCCAAGCAGCTTCGGGAAAAGAATAGGCATGCTGTATCACCATGTGACTAATATAGGGTCCCAGTAATATTGGAGGTTTTCTTGTGTCTGGAGACATTGAGAAGAAAAAAAGGGTCTGNATATGTCCGTGTGCTCGTTTTTGTGCTATGATCGGTCAAAGATACCAATTTACCACAACATGTGATTTTAGGTGATTTTTTGGGTTTTGACCACTTGCAGAACAAATTCATGCAATTTCTTCCAAGTGTGTTATCAGATATGTATAAATGTTTGTAGAATTGTTGAAAATATTATTTTCTTTTAAATTATGGAAGTAAAATTTCTTAATCTTATTGTTTTAACTCGAAAAGCCGATTTTAGTTACCCCTACCCCCTATTTTTTAATGAAAAAATACTCATTTTTTACCATTTTTTTACAGATTAAACGCTTGATATAAAAAATTCTGGTATTTAACTTTTTTTAATATTTAATGAATTAAATGAAAACGTGTTTCTCTTTCTAAAACATCTACAAAAATGGGGGGTCAGTGTGCTTCTTTTTTTGTCCCATTATCATTTGTGTTATTTTTTAGTTTTTTCGGGGTCAAAAATCAAAAGTGCTTCAGTTACACTAAATACGTAAAAAAAATATCAATAATGTATAATTTTCCAGTTTGTTGCATATTATTTTTATCATATTGAACATTATAAAGTTGTACAGCAAAAAATGAACCTGCTACAATTAAAAATGGCGACTAAATGACAATTTAAGTGATCAATCTAGTGCCAAAAAAGGTGAAAATTTGGCCTTTTTTGAAGCACAAGATTTACACAATAATACACATTTTCAAAATGGCTGCCGAATTGGTAATTTTTCAAAATTCTTGTAAAAAAAGTTCTACAAACAACAGGCATCTAGTTTTTTGACATATTTTTTAGATGCGTGTTTGCTAATAAACTTGATCATAAGTTGTTAAATATTACAAAAACCCATTACACAAGATCAAAACGAGACTTGAACGTGATTGAAACCTCAGAAGAGTACATCCTTAATAAGACTTAAAACAAAATGAAAAACTACAAATATTTCTGAGACACCTTATAACGTTTGTCTCGTGAACGCTTTAGTCCTTTTCTCAACAGCACAGTTCTAGATTTGTAAATTACAATAGTAGATATTAGGCTAGATACCAATGATTAGGTTAGATGCACTTTCTCTGTTCATATGTTATCATTGTTTCATCAAAGTTGAGTACAATGTAGATTGTATTTAATTTCAATCACTTTATTACATTAACTTGGTTTTGTATTGGGTGATTACATTACCTTGGTTTTGTATTGGGTGAAAATTCACATAGCCATCAAGAACTTAAATTTTATAAATTTTAGGTGGCGACAGACTGAGCAGGGACTTCAAGCTGATGCTTGGAAGACCATTACCTGTGTCTGTACGGGTCTCAACGGCCTTCATTACACCAACTGTTCTCATGGTTTGTATATTATCACATTTCCAACGTTGAAGCTATAAAGTTTGATTACAATTTGAATTAATAAATCGTACGTTTTTGCGATGATATATTAGTCGGTTAATATGTAGGATTCTTTATATATTTTCAGTTTTTAGTCGTTGTGAGCATATTTACGTACAAACCCCCCTCCTACGGTACATACGAGTATCCGGACTACGCCCGCGGAATCGGATGGTGTTTTGCTATCATACCACTTGTTCCAAGTTTCATTTATATGCTATGGATTGTCAAGAACCAGGAGGGCTCTCTGAAGGAGGTATGTTTATTTAAGCACGTCAACAACAGCGACGGTACAGACACATTAGTTAATCAAATCCTTTCCACAGCGATCGTTTATTTTTCAAAACAAGACGATTACTTATTGTAGACGACAGCAATCTTGACACTACATATTAACACGTTACAAAGTTTTTATTGTTTAAGTTGTTGCATGAATGGTACTGTATTTGCTGAAATGTTGAAATATGACAGATATTGATCACATATCTGGTAGGTTAGACGTTGATTTCTACCTCACATATAAAGGAAACCGTTAAGAGGTCAAAAAAGTGTGAAATATATAGACAACACACAACAGGGATAACTTGTATATAGTTAAAAATAATCTTGAAGAAGTCTTAAACAGATAGACTGCTGCTCACCTCTCTGGATTGATAATCGAATAGTCAGTTGTGACGACAGAGTAAAAAAATCAATTTTGACATCTGATCCGCTTTTGTTTATTGCGATCCAAACGTATGAATCGGTTGGACCAAAATTGTTCGTTTATGAATTAAGGCCGGACCTAGTTATCGGATGCTATTATTAGGCGAGCCTTGAAAAAACCTTGCATGGACTGCATAAACATTTGCAGGTCCGTCATTATTTATACGCGAAAATGTTCATATAAAAACAGACAAACCGGTTGTTCCGAATCAATAAACGAACAGGCCTCTGATCAACATTGACAGGAAATATGTATACATATGTTGACAACAAAACAATCTACAAATATAATATCTAATTATTTGGTATTATCACAGGTTCTTTTTTATATACTTATATATATTTTTGTATATTTAATCATTAATTATATTACCAAACACACTAACAGACGCGTATAATAGTATATACAATAATAATAATTTACTGTCATGGATCGTTGTTTACCAATCATCTGGCATCCTCGGACCTTACTCACCAGCGGTTTGACCGTACATTTTGGTTAGCTGTTTATGTTTCAACCCGTATTTGAACATCAATTATAAACATTCATTTATTATATAAGATTTCAAGCAATATAAAAACGTAATTTGTAAAACAAATATGATTTTGATGTCTCTATGTATACTTTGAATCAATCAGATTTTTTGTTTGTAACATGCGACGCATTTACTTCCCCTTGACCATTGCATCTATATGAACTATTGACTGACTATACAAAGTATAAATAGACGTATATCGCTTTTAAGAATTAAATAAAAGCTCACGCAAGTTAGAAATATACACGTTTGTTAAATTATGGTACGGTAGGTAAGTTTCTGTACGTCTTGATACACGTTTCTGACGAACAAGGTTTTATGAAGCCGAGTTTTAAAATATGTAAGTACAATTACATTACTGATTGTTGCATATGACTTTGATTGGTTTGGTTTGAACAGCGCAGGTCATTTAAATTTAAGGTCATGCCTCCGTGTTTGTAATGTATGCGTGTTGTGCGTATGAGTGCAGGAGATAGTGTTTACCTCGTTTTAAAACAAATGTTTTCAGGCATTCGTCATTATTATACAATTTTAGCAAGACCACATCAGAGAGTCTAAAATACTGCTTTTGTATCCGGAATGCTTGCAATACCTGCAGCATTTCCATGAAATTTTGTATGCAATTACCATTTGCCGTTTATGAATTAGAGAAGGCTGTCATTTTCTGAAATGGATTAATTTCGTCTCAAACTTTTAAACTTTTAAGTTAATTATACTTGACAGAGATGCATGTCCCTACTGAAACCTTCGGTCGAGTGGGAGCCTGCCGAGGAGAGCACCAAGCGCGTCTTTCGGAATTTAGAACGAAGGTATGAACGATCGTTGAGGAGGCTTGCACTGTTTAATTTGACGGGACGTGGAGGATGTGACAAGTTCTCTACAGAATATGGAGGTGACAGTACCGAGATGGACGCCATCAATGGAGACAAGCACGTGTAATGTGATATCGCAATTCCGTGGACACCAAATAGACATAACAACGTAATTATTTACATAGACAATTTGCGATTTACGCTTTTATGGTTTATGATTTTATGACCTGAATATTTCATAAGTCAACATTACAACTAATAAAGGTATCCGTTGGAATGCATCTCTTTTTAAAACATCATGATTTTACAAGTTATTCCCTGCTTTTTATTTAATCTATTGTAAACACACTATATGTAGCCCCTAAAATAGAATAATTTTAACTGACTATTACCATTTTCCTGACCATGAAATATTAAATACTTTATTCCAGGAAACTTTCACCCTTCACTATAAAAATCAATTTTCTAAGAGAGTTTTTTTATACCCTTCACAAGTAATCAATATATATATAATGTTGTGTAAAAGTATTGACTTTCATGATTATTTCGAACTCGTTACTCAAAAATTTAGACATTGGCGAAAATTTCCTGTTGCAGTAATTTGATCTCTATCTTGAATTATTTTTGATAATCTAAATAAAAAGATTTTTCTTTTCTTTTGTTTTTTCATTTGTTCGTCAACAATTTTGACGGGACGTATTATGGTGTGGTGAGCATCCGTCCGCACGCACTTTGGTTTCCGCAGGATAAATTGCTTAAATATCGTTCAAAGTTTAGATTGTGCTCTTATTGGTTAACAGTTTCTGCAAAAAACTTGGTCAAACATGACCAGATTCTGATGAAACGTCGTCAATATTTACATCATACAATGACAAATGCTGAACTTAAAGGTGAGCCAAGCCTGCACATAGTTTATAAGCATACACCTTTCTGAAAGGTTTAACGGCCCATCGACAACTGTGGTCATTTAGGGCCATTTTTCTTTTTTTATAAAAACTAATATGAGAGTAGCATAAGATAAAATAAAATAGTCATGAATATTTTTAAAAGCATTGTGTGTGAAAATAATTAAAATAAAAAGGGGTTAAATAATCAAAGAGATAATGAATAGATTATATGGAATATGTGATATATGTAACGTCAAAGAGGGTAAGGTAGGTTAACTGACATCAGAGTCTATAGAACAGACCGATGTCTTTCAAATAGTTAAATAATGCCTTCGAGTCCACGGAACTGAAAACAGTTTTCATATCCGCGACTCGAAAGTAATCATCACGAATGTGTTTAAAATTTGAACATTCTACTAAAAAGATATATCCTTTTATAAATGTCAAAGGAAATATGAACTTAATATAATACTTCATCTTAAGTTGGTCAAGTACAGTAGGTTTTCTCCTTTCACAACATTTCAGAAATAATTCTCAACGTTAACGAGTAATACAGTACAAAAACAGTTTCTTCTCGCATATACAACATTTAGAAACTGCATCAGAAGGGTTTTATGTATGTCTGTTTGGCATGAGATAAGTGTTTATTGCGCCGCCCTGTGGTACTTTTGTTGAGATATGGGCAACAATCTTTAGAATGCTTTCAATGGTAACAGCAAAGACATCGAAAAAGGAAACACACTTGTAGTAAAAGGCACTTCTAGACAGCAGATTGATGAAAATAAAATTTGTTCTGTAAAGTTATCCTACACGATGTTTTAAGAGATTCCCCGCAAACAAGGAATTTTGCATTTCTAGCTATTTGTTTCTATGGTAAAAAATGTCGAAAATGAAAACGCCATTATAGGAAAAGATTTGCTTGGTTTGGTTTATTTTGTTTAACGTCCTATAAACAGACATGTTAATTAAAGGACGTGCCTCCATGTGCGTTGTGCTTGCGTGTGTGTGTGTGTGTGTGCGTGATTGCAGGAGCCATGATATGTTGGTGTATTTGCTTCCTTTTGGTAGCGCGGATATGATGCCTTTATAGCGATACCTCACTGAAAAACCATGCCAAAGGCATCCAGCACAGCATTCCGCCCTGACAAGCAAGGTGCTAGGGGAAAAAAGGTAGTGAAAAGTAAAAAGAAATATAAAGATCCAAAATAATTCAGTTGGTACAGCAGATGTATTTTGGTCGCTTTTGTGTCCCCAAGTAGATGGCACAGAAGGTGTATTCTTTTTCTCGATCCCCGACCTGCAGAGGTGAATAGGAAACAGCACCACTAGACAACCTGATTGATGTTATTAGAAGATATGGTAAAATTATCTCACGATTTTGACATACGATCCGGAAACAACCAATTATCATTTCTAGGTATTTGTTTCTATTGTAACACGGAAAATTAATACTCCCTTATACAAAAAGCCATCATTAGACCAATGTAATGATGTGCATACAAAGTTTCATCAAGTTATCTTGAGCGGTTTTTGAGTCATAGCCCGGAAACGCTATGGATGCACGGGCGGGACCGGTCTGTATATTCCTGCCATAAAAGAAGTGTGCTCATTATTAAGTTTTTTAGATTATGTTCGTGTTCTTTCTTCTGTTTCAGTTGCCTCTATTGTGAATTGGTGTAAATCAAAGTGTCGGGCCAACATTTAACTATTACAATTATGTTATTAATCATAGTATTTAATTCTAAGATAATGCCTGGTCGTTGAAATTAGGTCATAGCAGTACAATTGACATTTTCTTCCCTTACTGTGTGGACATGATTAATAGATGAAAAAACAAAGGATCGTGATCCTCTACTGTAAGAGCAATAATTGTTTCATTACTCCGAAAAAAACCCATCAACCTCACAATAGTAGAGATTATCAGGTTGACACGCCATTATTGTCATCTGTTACCGTCATTCGGAATAAGGTTATGGTGGCTTTTGTCGGTTTGTCTATAGGCTTTGGATTTATGGAAAATATGATAGGGGAAATTTAAGCGAATGAGGGCGACGTGATGTTTTATTATCCAGTTATTTAATCAGTATCATCAAATTAAATTCGCTGTTATAGAGATGAGGTTGAATAATATTCAATACTGAAAATTTAAATATGTTGTAGCTTTTTGATGACATATACTTATCGGATAAAACAGCAGATGAACAATGCAATTGGACACCGCTGTCGAAATGCATAACGAAAACAGTATTTACATAAATACTGTGGCACGATGGCATTCAGACCTTGTTATTCTTTTAAATGTGTCGCAGTGTGTTACAAATATCAGTGACTGCCTTTCAGCTTTTTTTTTTATTATGTATGAATTTGAATTTGGATCTCTTTTTATATTTATTAATTAGAATCGGATAAAAGTACACATTGCGACAGTGTTATCAGCATCAAAACCAGTTTATTTATCTGATGGTGGGCTATTCAAATCGCCCTTCGTCTATGGTCCGTCGTCCGTCCTTGAACAATTCTTGTTATCGCTATTTCTCAAGAAGTACCGAAGGGATTTTTCTCAAATTTGATATGTAGGTTCGCCTTGGTCCAACGTTGTGCATGTTTACTTTTTGAGACTGATCAGATAAACAGAATGGCCGTTAGGCAGCCATCTCGGATTTTGACAGTGAAGGTTTGTTATCGCTATTTCACAGGAAAGCACCAAAGGGATCTTTTTAAACTTTATGTATAGGTTCCTCTCGGTTCCTGGTTGTACGTGTTTACTTTTGGGACTGATCAGATAAACAAACTGGCCGACAGACGGTCGTCTTGGATTTCAACAGTGAAGGTTTGTTATCGCTTTTTCCCTTGAAGTACTTAAGGGATCTTTCTCAAATATTTGATATGTAGGGTCCCCTTGATCTGATTGTGCATGTTTTTTTGATCGATTAAACAAAAAAGCTGACTGATGTCCATCTTGAATTTTGACAGTTGTGGTTTGTTTTTGGTAGTTCTCAGAAAGTTCTCAATGGATCATGCTCAAATTTGTAATGCAGGTTCCCCTTGGTCTGTAGTTGTGCATGTGTACTTTTGAGGCTGATCGTATCAACAAAATGGTCGACAGGCGGCTATCTTTGATTTTTGACAGTAAATGTTTATTATCGCTATTTCTCAGAAAGAACTTGAGGGATCTTTCTCAAATTCCCCTTGGTCCTTAGTTATGCATGTGCTATTTAGAGAGTGATCAAGATGGCTGCAGGAAGAACCTAACTGAACTTTCTCATTTTGCAATTATCTGTTCTATATTTTTACATTAAGTACTGTACCAGTAAATATGTGAACTGACAAACTCACTTAGAAGGTTAGTTGTCCTTTATTCACAGCAATATGAAGTTTAAATCAAGTTACATCAAGGTGCATTTATTGTTTACATGACTCGATCAAATATAAGAGAAAAAAAGAGAAAAGATCGAGCTGACATAAAACTAATGAATATGATACAATTGTGGGCGCCAAGCTCCCTCTTGGATCTCTTGTTGATGTATGTAATAGTTTAAAGTTAGTTTTCATATAGACGTAGTTATAAATGTATGAGGTTATATATGTGTACCATTTGTTTCCATAGTGACACTTTTGACATTATTGTAACGTTAAGTATGTACATTGTATATTCATTTCCATGAAGACGCAGCTTTCAGTATTGTGCCATTGTGTATAATTGGTTTCCATAGAGATGCTGTTATCAGCACTGTGACGTGAATGTGTACATCGTATATAATTGGTTTCCATAGAGACGCTGTTATCAGCACTGTGACGTGAATGTGTACATTGTGTAAAACTGGTTTCCATAGAGACGCTGTTATCAGCACTGTGACGTGAATGTGTACATTGTGTATAACTAGTTTCCATAGAGACGCTGTTATCAGCACTGTGACGTGAATGTGTACATTGTGTATAATTGGTTTCCATAGGGAAGCTGTTATCAGCACTGTCATGTGAAGTTGTACATTGTGTATAATTGGATTCCATAGAGACGCTGTTAACAGCACTGGGACGTGAATGTGTACATTGTGTATAACTGGTTTCCATAGAGACGCGGTTATCAGCACTGTGACTTGAATGGGTACATTGTGTATAATTGGTTTCCATAGAGACGCTGTTATCAGCACTAAGACGTGAATGTGTACATTATGTATAATTGGTTTCCATAGAGACGCTGTTATCAGCACTGTGACGTGAAGTTGTACATTGTGTATAATTGGTTTCCATAGAGACGCTGTTAACAGCACTGTGACGTGAATGTGTACATTGTATATAATTGGTTTCCATAGAGACGCTGTTATCAGCACTGTGATGTGAAGTTGTACATTGTGTATAATTGGTTTCCATAGAGATCCTATCATTAGCACTGCAATGACCGTGTGTTACGGACTGTTTAATGGACTTGTCATCTTCTCTGTGATTGGTGTACTCTCCTTCGAAAGTAATGTACCTCTTGACAAGGTGATCACTTCAGGTAAGCTTTCTTTTTACATATATATGGCAATAGTCCCCCCTATAAATAGCGATCAAAACATATGCAAATGTTTGAGATAAGGAATAAATATATTGTTAATTCCTAATTTTGAACCTGAAACCATTTCAAGTGTTCGAACAAATATTTTCACGATAAGTCAATGTTTGAAAATAAAGCAACGTCTACATTATTCCCTATACGAAAAGCACCCCCTTGGACATTCGGACATAAGTGTGTTCATGATTAATGTCATTAAAGGATATATGCAATGTGGCTTTACAAAATATCGAGGTGAAGTAGAGGTGAAATTAGGTATTAAATTAAGCGCCTTCCGCATGGTATTTCAGTCAGGTAGCACTGTTGAAATACCCTGCCTCAAGCACACATACACACATACATGTATATACAACACACATGGGGGCACGTCCTTAACTGACCTTAGCTGTTCATAGGACGTCAAACCCTATACAACCGACCAACCAACCTCTGCATGATGGAGATAGAGAAAAGAATACAACTGATGTTACCAACTACATGTATCGTAAGAGGCGACAGAGGGAAGCCCCTGCAGAAATGGGGATTTGCTTTTGTGCCCTCTACTAAGGGACATAAAAGCGACCAAAATAAATTCGCTGCACCCCATTTGAATATTTGGGATCTTTATATTTCTTATTTGGGATCTTTATATTTCTTTCACCCTCTAACAACTGTTTATTTCCTAGCGTCTTGCTTGGCAACACCTCACTTTTGGCTTTAATGTTTGCCCAGATGAGGAAGAGCAATGGGTTTATCAAAATATATCCCATTTTTCGATCTATTGGAAAATTAAAAACACAATCCAATGAAAAAATGTGTTAAATGCAACTTTTTATGTATAAATACAAAAACAAAACTCAAAGATGAGGAATAGATTGCCACCTTTTCTTTACCCTATTTAAGCGACAATATTTATTACAACGACTACTATCTCTACCACTAACATTTGAGCTGTTACGTGTTTACACAATATTTTCGCTAAAAACAGCAAACATATAATTTCATCTTGCATGACTTGTGCAACTGGTTCACCCGTTGTCAGTATAATAAGACCGGGCGGATTGCTGTGGTGGGTCCGTGCCTTCGGCATGGTATTTTAGTGAGATAGCAATATAAAGTCGGCATCAGATCCGCGCTGTCACAGGGAAGCAATAACACCAACATACCCTGCCCCCAGCACACGTACATACATGTACATACACATGGCATGTCCTCAAATGAACAAAATAAAACCAAACCAAATCAAAAAGCCTTCAGGTGATATAAAGTATACCAAATATACGTAAACTGACAAAATTGTGATAATATACTACATCATCATTACTCTATCCTTGCTTGCATGTCATTTTTTTTAACATAACAGAAAACGTAATTTTATCAACCCTAGGTGGCGACAAACTGAACCGGGATGTCACGCTGATGCTTGGGAGACCATTACCTGTGTTTGTACGGGTCACTACAGCCTTCATAATGCCAGCTGTTCTCATGGTTAGTGTATCAACAAACTAAACTTGGGCCGTGATTTTGTTTGTTTGTTTGTTTGATTTTGTTTAACGTCCTATTAACAGCTAAGGTCATTTAAGGACGGTCTCTCCTGTGTGCAAGACGCATGCGTGCAGTGTATGTGCGTGTATCCTGGGAGGCTGCGATATGTTCGTGTTTTTTGTCTCCTTGTGATAGCGCGGAACTGATGCCGACTTTATAGTGCTACATCACTGAAACATACTGCCGAAGACACCCAGCAAGACGCCCGACCCGGTCACATTCTCCTGACAACGACCTCTTTATTTACTGCATACCCCGTAGATCTTATTTAAGTTATACCACCAGTTTTCATGAAATTTATACAAGATATTCTATTTCACACCGCATGGTCATACAATATGTTGTATTTCCCCAATCTTGTATTACCTGAGTAGCCAGAACTTCATTTTGACTGGAACTTATTGTTTTTATCAGCTAATTTAATCGACCAAGTGAAACAAGAATGTCGAATACCCAATATTACGCTATGGTAACTTGATATTAGCATTCCGTCCTCGACGTCGTTTCGCCCTGTGGTTCGGTTCAAGTTTTCAAGATGCAAATTCGCATTAATACGGGGAATGGATGAGTAAACTTTTCCATAAAAAAATATAAAATGCCTATAAGAAAGAATTATAGAAGCAAATTCACACAGGAGTTCATTTGACGTGTCAGATTGCACTCGTTTATCGCGCGAATGGAAATGTTTTACACTGAATCAAGAACGTCGTAATTTTGTTTCCCTAAACAGAATACACTCGCCAGTTTAACACCCCAGATGATTGCCTATATATACCGACGTTAAACCTAAGCTGCAAATAGGGCGCTAAGTCGGATTAAACCTAACCTTAATATACAGTGCATTGGAATATATATTGTCTTGCAGACATGCAATGAAAACATAAACTTTACAAAGATTAAAACTATAATTTTTATTTAGATAAAGTTGTATTTGTCGTGATTTGAAATATGACCTCTTATTTTTCAGTTTTTAGTACTTGTTAGCCTATTTAAGTACAAACCTCCAACATACGGCACATAAATTTACCCGGACTATGCCAAGGGTATCGGGTGGTATTTCGCCATGGCCTCTATCATCCCAATCTTCGGTTATATGGTATGGGTAGTAAAGAAACATGAAGGATCATTGACGGAGGTAAACCTATCAATTTATCATTGAAACCAAATCGCTGCATGTATATCTTTCAATAGTATATTACAAAGACAAACCCTCCTCTAAATATCTGGTATGATTTGATGAAGAGAGGGATTCTTTAAATCAAAAGTCCGAGGCTAAGAGAGTATCACAAACATGTTTTCGCACACTAAACAATCTGCATTCAAAGAAGGTGGTTTGTAACCTCATTAATATTAATATAACGCACATATTGCCATCTTACAATGAGTACATTTTTTCTCGCGCCTCGGCAGATGTAAAATACAAGCTTAAGTGCCCCGTGCGGAAACTGATGTGAGATACTCCGTGACCTGTACTGGTGTGACGTCACAATCAGATGACGGCTTTATTATTATGACTTCACAATTTAAAACGCGTCAAAACAACGTTTAACGTATGAAGCAAATCTACAGTCAAAAAGTGACAGCACCTCAAAAACGTAAGAATTATTGTACAAGCTTGTCCTAAAGGTTTTGTATGAATCTTTAAATTTGAGGTATACGTACGGAATCCCTTATTATTTTCTGCTATTTCCAAATATGGCCCCGGTCTGTGTATACGTTACCTCGAAGTTTTGCTACATTAAGTGTTGCATTCTCGTTGTTATGACGTGTTTACAAACAAACAAACAAAATCCACATGTGTCGCCTGCTCAGCGCTTTTAGTGAGAAAAGTGTTTTGGCTTGAGCTATCGCGTATAGAAGCAAACATTATCTGCAAAAACGATGAACAGCGTTGCTATGTCAAGTGTGATATGCCAAAACGCGGAAAGTTGAAACTCGACAGAAAAACCCCGTGATATATGTTGAACATTAGCATTACCAAACAAAATTTGAATGGAATTGATTAAAAAAAAGTTCTTGCATTGCCCTTAATTAGCAATAAAAAGGGCATAACTCCACCAAAAACTCGCCCGAGATTTAGTGGTATGCAATATGTGTACCAAGTTTGAGTTCAATCAACCCAAGGGAACTCAAGTTATCACAAAAAATTATCACAAAGAAACATTGTTTCGGACGATGCAATCGACGACGCCGACAACGTAATAACTAGAATTTGGTGTTAAACTTCGACAAAACCTCTGTTCTGACCCAAATTCTACAACCTCGGGTAGAATAACCATGTCCCACATACTCACACATGACAGACATTGTAAATAATATATCCGGGAGGTTGGGAAGTGAACTATTATACAAACATACACCTGACACCGACACCTGTAGATAACCTTTTTGGCCTCGGGCAATGAATATAAAGAATGTATCTCCTCAATCATGGAGGAGGGTAGGCCTACCATACTTTCTGCAAAGCTCTCGCTTTACGATGGAATCACATAACAAGTGCATTAACCAGCAAACCAAAACAACAAAGAAAGTGTGATTTGAAGCGTAAAGTTTCAATGGCAGAAAACACTAGAATGATATTTGTCTCTGTCACAACTCTTAATGCAGTCGGGATATCTACAATTACAATTACTGTTTCTCAAATCGATACTTCACTCTTTAGGGCTCACATTTCCTTAAGTGCATTTCCATCTGCTGTTTTGATATCGTAAGTTAAACTTCCCGATATCCTTCATACAGTAGGTTGGTCAAAATCATCCTTAACAAGTTTAAATATTCAGGATTAGACTTGCAATTTCGCCAAATATGGAAAATGCAAAAAAACTTTCTGAAAGCTATATAAATTTAACATTAAAGCCACCTTGCTTGAAATTCAGTCAACCCTTTACACATTAATGACCACATATGTATACCTCTGGTTACCAAAGGCATTTTATATCACAAAACGTTATTCTCAAATCTTACAGGTCTCTCTGTTTAGTTCAATCATAAAATTATGAAACTAATTGCAACATATACATTTACGATGGTGTGCATATTAAATCAAAAGAATGTCTACCAAAATGAACATGGAAGTGGATCAAGGAACATAATCAAAACCACTTAAATGTGTGATGTCTACATCTGTATCTTCAAAAAATTAGATCTGCCAAAACGTTCCATCAGAATCAGTATTGAAAAAATATGAAAATATATATATCGATATTGCAATTCTTGCGTTTTTAGCTTACCTGATCCGAAGGGCCAAGTGAGCTTATGGAATGGTGCGGCGTCCGTCCGTCCGTCCGGCGTCAACTTTTAACTTTAAACAACTTCTTCTGAATAACCAAGATGCCCATGCTGATGATATTTGTCCAGTAGCATGCTGGGATTGAGGGCTTCCAAGTTTGTTCAAATGAATGACCTTAACCAACCTTCAAGGTCACAGGGGTCAAATGTCTTAAAATCTTCAAACAACTTCTTCTCAATAACCAAATGACCCAGGGTACTGATATTAGACCTGTAGCATGCTGGGATTAAGTGCTAACAAGTTTGTCCAAAATAATGACATTGACCAACTTTCAAGGTCACAGGGGTCAAATGTCGTAAAATCTTCATACGACTCCTTCTCAATAACCAAAAGGCCCAGGATACTGATATTGGACCTGTAGCATGCTGGGATAAAGGGCTACAAAGTTTGTTCAAATGAATGACCTTGACCCACTTTCTAGGTCAAATGTCGTAAAATCTTCAAACGACTTCTTCTCAATAACCAAAAAGCCCAGGGTACTGATATTGGGCCTGTAGCATTCTGGGGTGAAGGAATGCCAAGTTTGTCCAAGTGAATGACATTGACCTACTTTCAAGGTCACAGGGGTTAAATGTCTTAAAATATTTAAACGACTTCTTCTCAATAACCAAAAGGCCCAGGGTACTGAAATTGGGCCTGTAGCATTCTGGGATGAAGGACTACCAAGCTTGTTCAAATGAATGACTTTGACCCACTTTCAACCTCATGTCGACGACCTTGTTCGACATTTAAGGTCACTGGCGGAATATGTTTAATCTTTTAATAGGTTCTTAAATAAATACCAGGTGAGCGATGCAGTTTAATGTAGAAAATACAATTGGTTTTACCTCAACAGAGTAATACGTTTATAACTAACTGATTAAAATATTGTATTTATATTTTAACAAACAAATGCTCAAAGTATTACCTGGTGATGACTCTTAGTATAAATACTATTTTTGTAGAGATATCTTGCTTATCTCGCACGATTTTAACGGAACAGTAAAAAGATGAATAATCTGCTATTTATTGGTTTTTTTTCTCTTTTCTTTTGTCAGGTTACTTAATATCACGAGAGGCATAACTGCCAATAAATGGACGGTTACGTTAAGGAAAATGAAGGGGAAAATATTTGAGACTTTTGAAATATATATATTCGTTTTACACATATATAATTTGTTTCGAAAAAAAAATTGCAGTAAAGAGCACATGTGTTAGAAAGAATCTGGTATTTAACAGTTAACAGTTAAAGTATGGGTATGAGGGATATAGCAAGTGTATGATCCCCCTCGTCCAGGACTATTTCCCGAGGCGAAGTCGAGGGAAATAGTCCTGGACGAGGGGGATCATAAACTTGCTATATCCCGAAATACCCATACTTCAACTGTTTTATTATACCGATACAAACACTCACTTACAACATTCTAAATATTATTAGACAACAAATTTTTGAACAGTTGGGACACTTTATTAACAAAACTAAAAAATTCTTGAGAATCAACATCAGAAAGAACAGTTTTCGCAATAACAAGAAATAAAGGATATCTCATGTACAATAAAAAATAAATCAGTTTTTGCTTGAAAATTAGCCAATTGTCTTTTGCCTCCAATATGTCCGACAACTCGCTCTCGTCCAACACAGAAAACCTGGGGGTCGCCATTTCTGTTGTCGTCTGTCAACAACAATGCGTGGTGAAGGTCGGTCCAGAAAGTACCGGCTCCGCTGGCCGGAAATTGCCGACGTCATTCGATTGCGCTGATTGGTCAATATTCGGTCAGGTCCCGCCTACGACGTCACTCAATTTCCCGCATTTTCCGAGGGAAATAGTTTCAAAACTATCGCACCCCTCCAGACGAACTATTTCCTCGGCATGCAGTTAGAGGGGAAATAGCTTGTTTATGTGGTTACTTTTGTATAGTGTAAAATAAGTAGAGGTATAATAATTTGTATTGTAACGGTAGCTACGAAACATCTCTGTTGTCATGTCAATATAGCTGGATAGCTTTGGAGATCGTTACTGTATGCCATACAACATTTTATGATAAAGGAGTTATTATTGTAAAATGTGTGTTGACCAATGACTTGACAGAGATTTGTGTCCATACTGAAACCATCTGCGGAATGGGAACCTGCAGAGGAATGTGTCAAACCCGTCTACTGGAAGTTGGAACGAAACTACAAACGATCGTTCAAGAGACTGCTCATGATTAATTTGACAGGACATGGAGGATGTGACAAGGTCTTTACAGAATTTGGAGCTGACATTACCGAGATGGACGCCATCAATAAGACATGCACGTGTAATTTGATAAGGGTCACATACCTAACATTTTAGAAGTTAATACTTTCTAATATACACAATAACACATTCATTGTGATAGACTAACAATACAACTAATATAAAGAGAATGATATTAAACAAGAAGCCAGATTTCTTTTAAATTAATACCTGCTTACTCTTTTGTATCACGCTGAATAAGGTTGGTTATTTGTTTTCGTAAAATAGTGTCAATGTAGAGTTTTTTGTTCTTCAGAAGCTGTTAGAGTTTTGAAGAAATTCGACTTTTTTGACCCTGGATATAATTCATGTTATTTCGTATGCAACCTTTGTGGAAATCCACGACAGTAAGCTACTGGGCGAAAACTATGACTGGAATTTACGGTTCTTCAGAGGAGGTCATTTGAGCATTTTGACAAATTCGATTGTGAGCTTGAATAAAGATGTCAGTCATTACTGTTCGGAAGTATAACATGATGAAGGCAATTTAAGTTTGCTCAGAGTAAATTTGTTTGAGTGTTTAAACAATGTTTACTGTTGTGACATTGCATATAGTTCATGTTTTCAGCATTTCACAACAGAAAGGTAAGAGGTAACAAGAGGCCCAGAGGATATTGTTGTTTGAAGTTTCTAACAAATTTCACCCCTGTGACCTTGAAAGTAGGTCAAATTCATTTTAATGGGGAAACTTTATAGCACTACATCCCAGGTACCTACTGGCCAAATATCATGACCCTGGGCCTTATGGAACTTGAGAAGAAGATTGTTAAAGGTTTTAACCCATGTTGACCTTTGAACCCCGACTAGCACTTAAAGTTGACCTTTGACCTCATTACTGTAACAAAGAAAAAGATTCGCACTGCTGGTCTACATAACATACCTAAGGGTCTACATAACATACCGAAGTATTACCCCTGTGACCTTGAAACTAGGTCAAAGTCATTTTAATGCGGAAACTTTATAGCAATCCATCCCATCTACCTACTGGTCAAATGTCATGACCCTAGGTCCTCTAGTTCTTCAGAAGAAGTTGTTCAAAAGAAAAAGTTGACAGATGGACGTTGATAAACTTTGTTGGGCTCCATCATAGGATATTACTGGCCAAATATCATGACTCTAGGCCTTTCAGATCTTCAGAAGAAGTTGGAATGTTTTGACCTATTTGACCCCTGTGACCTTGAAAGTAGGCCAACATCATTTTCATTCGCAAACTTTGTTGGGCTTCATTCCAGGATGTTACTGGCCAAATATCATGACTGTAGTACTTTCAGATATTCAGAAGATATTCAGAAGAAGTCGTTCAAACAAAATTGACGGATGGACGGCAGACGCATGCCGCGCCATGGCATAAGCTTGCATGCCCTTTGGACAGGTCAGCTAAAAATCATGATTCTAACGTATTTCAGTTTTAACCAGTATGAGCTGTCTGACCTTAAACAAAGGTAAAAGTGCTTAAGTAAACTTTGTTAAACTGCATGCCAGCATGATACTGGAATAACATTACATCCCTTGGACTTTCGGTTGGTCAGAAGAGGTCAATTAATTTTTTGACATATTCGACCCTGTTAAATTGCAACTTGGACAAGTTCATTTTATTTTGCAAACAATATCAGCTCCATCCAAGAAAACTACCACCCAAAAATTGTGACTCTATTCCTTCTGATCTTCAGGAGACATCTTAAGAAGTTTCTGACATAATTGACCCATTTGTCACTTTAAGTAGTTAAGGTCATTTTTTTGCTAAACTGTTTCGGGGGATCTACCCTGGAAGCCAATAGTGAAATATCATGACTATAGGCCTCTCAGTTCTTCAGAAGATGTAATTTGTTTACTTATTCCACTCCTGTGACTGACCTAGTAGTAGTTCAATGTCATTTATACAAAAATTGTCAGGCTTCATCCCATGAAGAATATCATAATACTTGCCTTTTGGTTCATCAAAAGAAGTCGCTTGAAGTGTTTGACGTTGAAATCATCCAGGAAGCTACCTCCCAGATATCATTATTCTGAGCATCTAGGTTTTTCAGAATTTGTTTAAAGGAAAAGTTGAGGCAGGAGGAAAGATAGATGACAGACACTGCATAAGCTCGCCTAATAAATATGCATTTCCCCTCCATGCACCACCTCCGTTAGCACAAATTGAATCTAGTTGGCTCAAGTATGCTTTATACAAAATCAAGTAAAAGAGAGTCCAGCCAAGCTTCAGAGATACATGTAGTTCTGTAAACTGTTACCACGGCGTCATCAATTTGGCTCGACCGCTGTTAAGCATCCTTCACTTATACAAAAAATAAATTCCCTTGACCAAAGGAACTTTAATTCACAGGAAATATAATCAAAGTATGAAAGCCACCATGGAACGCTTTTAGACAAGGGATATTAAATAAAGGTTCCAATGTAGATATATCTCAAATAAATACTTAAATTATCATTTATATGTCTCTGTTTTCCTTTTCATTATCAACACTTAAGCATTTTAGCAGGGTTGCATTTCTTTTGTGTGTCAGTGTATCTATTCATGATTTTTTTTCTACATTTTGGGGAAAAAAACCCATCTTCTAGCCAGAAGGAAGTATTCGGCTGTACAAAATCAAGGGATCACTAAGTTCTTAGTCACCATAATCATTAGTGACAATATANACATTTACAATACATATAAAGTACTGAGAAGTGTATAAACCTCTTTTTTCTATGTATGTCACTTGTGTGAAAACCATGGTTACCACATCAAAAATTCCCAAAAAATGCCAAAAATTGCTATTTTTGACCCAAAATTTGACCCCCCCCCAACTAGTATTTTTTTCCCTAAGCTCTGTCTGAAATTAAAGATTACCTACCTGGCTGCAGAATTATCTGGGTCCCAGTAAAGTTGTAAAACTTGATTTTTTGCAATTTTGCGTCGTGTGTTGTTGTCAAAATTTTACCTCCTGTAAAGCTAGTTTTTCATGTGTAGGCACCCTTTCGGATTATGGCCAAAATTTTATTCTCGATCCAAAAAAATACATTTTTTTTTACAAATGTGATGCTCACATAGCCCACTTCATCATGCTTATACCAATTTTAGTACATTTTTTTTTTTTTTTATATATCATTATACAGGGGTTAGCCATTTAACAAAAATATATCACCCATGGCCACAACCCTCTACTGTATACTGCTACCTATGAAATCTTACACACAAGCAAATCATAATCTTGTTCATAACTTAACAGACATGCTGCCTTACTTCAAAATGCACTTCCTTTCCAAAAGAATTGCACAGTAAATCCCTTGCGCGCTATTCCTGTAGGATATCTAGCCCAAGTTTTTCAAACAGGGATACTGTTTTAAGTCCTATTAACAGCTATGTTCATTTAAGGACATGCCAGGTTTAGGTGGTGAAGGAAAGCCGGAGTTCTCGCAATGCCCACCGAGTGACACAAAATACAAACAAGAGGCGCAGAGGGCTTGTATCGCTCACCTGGATAATAAAGCAAACATGAGAAATTATTCTTATTACATAAAATACCTCCAATGGTTCAAAAGAAGAAGGATTTTGAAGATTTAAACCTCAAATTCCCCTATTGGGCCCCACAACTCTGCATCCAGAGAGGCCACACCCTTGGTTTACACAAAATTTATTCCCCTTTGCCCAAGGATGTTCCAGGCCAAAGTTGGATGAAATCTCTCAAAAGGTACAGAGGAAGAAGGCTTAAAACCTCAAATTTCCCTATTTGGCCCTGCAACTCTGCACCCAGAGGGGCCACAATCTCCATTTATACAAAATATAGTCCCCTTTGCCAAAGGATACTCCAGGTCAAATGGGGATAGAATCCCTCCAATAGTACAGAAGAAGGATTTTAACGATTTTAACCTCAAACTCCCCTTTTGAGCCCCGTCACTGCATCCAGAAGGATCACAGTGCAGATGGGCCACACGTTATGTTTATACCAAATAAAATCACCTTTGCCAAAGGATACTCCAGGTCAAATTTGGATAAAATCCCTCCAATGGTACAGAAGGAGAAGGATTTAAAAGCTTTAAACCTCAAATTCCCCACCCCTCTACACCCAAATGGGCCACATCCATCGTTTATACAAAATTGAGTCATCTTGGCTCAAGGCTCCCAGGGGCTCCAAACTCATCGTTTTTACAAAATTGAGTCCCCTTGGCCCAAGGATGCTACAGACCAAATTGGGATGAAATCACTTAAACCCTATGGTAGAAGGATGTTAAAGGTTTGCCTCTATTTCCTCTTTTTGGACCCACCCCTCTGCCCCAAGGGAGGCCACACCCACAATTTATACAAAAACTACTGGGCCTTTCAGGACTAGTATTGTATTAAAGGAAAAGTTGAAGGACGGACAACGGACTCCGCGCCATGGGCATATCATACAAGCTCACCAGTCATTTGGACCAGGTGAGCTAAAAATAAATAAAAATAAATTTTACTCACCAAATATACATATATTTTAATATCTATTTTAGTTTTTAGTGTTTCTTAGAAACTGGCATGTTATTCAATACTAGTTATCCATAATTCAGTTGCCGTATAAAATCTAGATATTTTTTTCTTTTAATTGAAGGTCTGGATATATCCAGATTAAAACAGACAGATGACATTATCACCACATAGAATTCAGGAAGCCTCTATCCATTCTAATGTGATTTTTTTATGTTTCTTATGTTTATGCTTTTTATGTTTATGTTTTTTGTCCTTATGATGATGACTTCGTGATGATTTCTCAGAATCTGAACTGTTGCTGTTCTCCTTTAGGTCACTTTTCACTTCCTCTGTTTCTAACACTTTTCCATTTTTGCTGTTTTCAAGTCTCTCATTATTTTCTCCTGATTCTGTCACTAACTGTTTTTCACTTTCACCAATGTTGTCTGTAATAACACAGTTCTCCTTTACCTTTGATTGTTTTTCTTCCTGTTGAAACTCCGATTTTGACGAAGATCTTGATCGACCTCTGGAGTAAGACCGTGAGCGTGAATGTTTCTTACTAGATTTTGATTTTGGTGACCTTGATCGACCTCTAGACAATGACCTTGAATCAGAACGCTTCTTTCTGGATTTCTGTCTGTCTCTAGTTTTACTTTTTGACCTTGATCTTGACCTTGAACGATAATTCCTTGACCTTTTTCTGTTTGATCCATGATGTCTATCTTTAGATGATGATCTTGATCTGTTTGACCTTGTATGACGGGTTGACCTATTTCTTTTTGTTGGTGACCTTGACCTGCTTCTTCTTTCCTGTGACCTTGACCTTCTTCTTTCCCGTGACCTTGACCTCTTTCTTTGCCTCCTACTTGATGACCCTTCTGACCTCTGAGACCATTCTCTGTTTCTACTTTGTGTGTTGCTTTGTCTATATCTGTCAAAATTGCGATCTGACTCCCAAAATTCATTGCCAGGATTCTTGAACACGTGGAAGAAATTACAGTTTCTTCCTTTGGGACATCGACCACTTCCAAACAAACCTGTGACAATATAATAAGTCAATGTATAAAACATGTCGTGATTCTTGATTAACAGATCTGATAAAACAAACAAAAGTAATTTTTTTAATGAATACAGTCTATCTCTCAAAGTTAATACCAGTCTCTGGGTTTACTGTACAAGTCAGTTTAAAATGTGCCTTTTTGTACCGATATAATTTGACCAGTCAAATACTTCTAGTAGATTATTCAAACTAAACTTTGGAGCCACATACATAATATCCATGTTTACAAAACCAGATTTTGCAACTCAATTTAAGTGTGTACGCATGTAAATTATTGAAAACAAAGACAAGAGACTCACTAGGAGCAGCATACCACTAACATCCCTCCCCCCCCTAACAAAACATATAATTGACAATATCAATTATTTTCATTGCACAGTTGGAAGTTGTTACCTCACAGGTAGGTTCTATAGGCAATGCTATGTTGAGAAATATTGACCTTGACCTTCTGGTAAAAAACAACACTTTTCTTCAATTACCACAGACAGCTGATTTCCAGGTTGGTATCGTGACATATTCACAGGACAGTTGTTTTCCACCATAAAATCTACCGTTGAACTGTGCAAAGGCTGAGGCTGCATCATCCTCCCTGTAAAACAAACCCAGAGGTGTATCGAGGGACATCCAACATTCTAATGCATTTGCAATTTAAACAATTTTGTACATAAAAAATATCAAACCAGTTATATCAGTTGGGGCATTGTTTGAAATCTTGAACTGTCAAAATTCAAGATGGTCACCTGGGAGCCATCTTTTTTTATCTGATCATTCTGTAAATAAAACATGCACAACTTTGAACCAAGGGAAACCTATATATGAAATTTGGGAAGGTCTGTCAAGTATTTCTTGAGAAATAGCAATGACAAACTTAAACTGCCTAATCCAAGATGGCTGCTATGTGGCCATCTTGTTTTCCAAACATCCTAAAATGAATCAAACACAACTACAGAACAATTGAAACCTACAAATAAAATCTTATAAAGATCTGTCAAGTACTTCTTGAGAATAGCATTAACAAACTTAACCTGTCAACATCAAAGATGGCGACTGGCCATTTTTTGTCTTCCCATCAGTATCAAAATGCAACAAGTAAAAATAAGATCTAACGGAAACCTACCTATGAAATTTGAAAAAAAACCTGACAAGTACTTTGTGAGAAATAGAAATATTCAAATCTAAGATGACTGCCTGGTGGCTTTTGATTGTGTTATTGAACTAAAAATATGATCAGAATCCCCTCTGCTTACCTTCTGTATTGGATATAGACGTTTCCACGGAGATGGGGCTCGTAGTTACAACAAACTTTCACCTGGACCAATCGACCTATTGCTTTGAATTCTGGAACAATGTCTTCATAAAAGTCACGAAAGTTTTGGTAGAGTTCAGAATCGTCATATTCAAGAATCAGATCTGAAAATCAATCAGAAAACACTCATCAACAAAGTACCTTTATATGATCAACAAATAAAGTTCATGACCTGTAATATTTCCATCACCTTCTTAAAACAGATTTAATTTTCATGTAGCCAAACTGGACTGGGTTAATTGCCTGCGACCAGGTACATGTAGCTAAATTGGTAACACATCCATCTAGACTTCTGAGGGTCCCTGGTTTGAATCCCAGTCTGGCCTTGTGTTTCTCTTTCTCCTGTTACAGTGGTGATTCAGACATAACCTTATATCAGGCATTGGATGTACACTTGACAAGGAGATACCCAAATCTGGGTTGTAAATAATCATGTTGAGGGGAGCAAAAACTAAGAAAAGGAGGGAGTAATGTAGCGGAATTGACTGGGTTGATAGCCAGAGGGCAGGTAGCTCAATTTGTAGAGCTTCCGTCGAGAGTTCAGAAAGTCCCGGGTTCAAATCCCAGTCTGGCTCTTTCTCCTGTTACACTGGAATTAAGGCTTTGCCTAAATCAGTAATATTAAGTGGTATATTGCAGAAAAATAACAGGGAATATGAGCTGCTCTTTCCAAAAATTGTTCAGTTTCCCCAAATGCTTCTGTTTTAAACAAGAGGCTCAATGGGCCTGCATTACTCACCTGGTATACACTTTTAACCTTAAAAACGATCTAAAATAAAGCTACAGGCAAAATAGAAGTATTTATGATTAAAAGTCATTCAAAAGGACCTGTTTAAAGATTTAAAGACATTTCACCCCTGTGACCATGAAAGTCGAACAAAGTCATTATGTTGAACAAATTTCATAGCCCTTCATGTCAGGACACAACTTGCAAAATATCATCACCCTATCCTTTTGTTTATTGAAATTAGGTCATTTAAATGTTCATACATATTTGACTAAATGTGACCTTGAAAGTGGGGCAAGGTCATTCAAATGAAAAAGCTTGATAGCCTTTCATCCAAGCATGCTACTGGTTAAATATCAACATTCTGGGCCTCATTGTTATTCAGAATAAGTTGTTTAAAGATATCTTTAAACAAATTTGACCTTGACCTTGAATATAAGTCAAGGTCATTCACTTTAACAAATTTGGTAGCCCTTTATCCTAGCATGCTACTGACCAGATATCAACGTTCTAGGCCTTATGGTTATTCATCAGAAGTCGTTGAAAGATTTTGACATATTTGACCCCTGTGACCTTGAAAATGGGCAAAGTTCACTCATTTAAACAACTTGGTAGCCCTTCATCCCAGCATGCTACTGGCCAAATATCATCACCCTGGGCCTTTTTGTTATTCAGGAGAAGAAGTTTAAAGTAAAAACGTTGACGCAGGACGGACAACGGACGCCGCACCACGGCAAAAGCTCACCTGGCCCTTCGGGCCATGTGAGCTAATAAAAAATTATTTCATAAAAATAACTTATTAATATAACTTCAATTTATTGAAGTCTTATTCATGTAGAAATTTCAAATGGTAGAAAAAGTGATAGTTTCTAAATTGCGACACTAAAACCATCTTTGAAAAGAAAGAAGAAAATTCACTGCAACATTTGCATTAAATAATGTAGCAGCATATTGGGGACAAAACTAAAGGAACGTTGACAGTTAGAAGGAAGAAATTAGTGATTATTTTGAGACTGCACTTCTACGATCTAATCGCAAGGACATGAATCTGTGAGGTCATCTGAAGGGTTTATTTATAAGAATCTTATTAAATTTATTCATATAACATCAATAATTAGTTTACAAGGTTTGATATGTGGAGCTAGTGTCTACCTGTGTCATACTCCTCGCCTGTCAGACCCTGCTCCAACTCAAAGTGGCTATACATGCCACGGAACAACAGAATGGTGCTGCTCTCTGTCTCGGGGTGGGTACGAGAACACCTGACAAATAAAATACCATTTTTCTCAATGCACAATACTGCAGTATAATCTACAAATATCAACCTGCATCAGTGTCGTTACAATGTTTTATCAATCCAAGGAAGATGATATTTATCTCGTGCAGTGGGAGTTTTGATCTTCCCTGGTTTATGTTTCATTTTCTTGACCGAAAATAAAGGTGTAATGAAATAATTATATGCGGTTCACACCTGAACATGACAATTGATAATATGAAACTTAACTGAAATTAATCAGTGATATGGTTTTCATATTGTCTAAATATTTATTAAAACTAAAGAATGTCTTTAAAGTTAGATTTTTGTGATGTGTTTTCAAACTCTTCTATATTTAAATTTTTATACCAGAATTCTTTATGTCAGATTTTCTTGAGTCTTAATTCTTTATCTCATACCTGTCACCAAATCTGCAAGCTGCTGTCTTAGCGAAAAAGGGACAGCGGTCTCTCTCCTTGCCCTGGACCACTCGTACAATGGGGTTATGCCAGGGTTGGTCATTTCCCTCCTGAATTAATAAACAGGAAAATATAAACATAAAATGTACAAGAAACAAACTTATAGTCTTAATAAAATCAAACATTATCGTTATTACACAAATTTCAGATATTTTCTTTCACCCTGGAAGAAAGCCTTGGGTTACATCATCAAGAATATTTCCCCTCTGTTTAGATTAAATTAATATCTGTCAATTTTATGGCAGTTTGTTTGTATTTTAAGTTGGATATATTGAATTTCAGCTTACCATCAACTTATTTTATTTCCTCAAAGACTAATTAATTTTCGATATCATTCATATTCATTAAGGAGATGTTTTTTTCACTGAATGATGCACCTATTTGGGAACTCAAACACTTTTGAATATTAATAAATAACTATCAACATTATTGAAATAGCCCGGTCTTCATCATGAATGTAACTAACAGCTAATACATTCTATAGGCATATATTGGGAAATAAAGTAAATATGAAAATAAAGGGATTTACCAGATGGCCTGTATCATTTAACTGAATATTTAAGCATTCCTTGCCAGTATTCTTGTTCAAAGAAAAACATTTGTATTGCAAACAAATCTACAGGGAATGGGCCAGGACCAAAGGCTTATCTTGGAGACATGATAGTGTTTGGCCGCATTAGTTTATCGCGATCCAAACAGTTGAACAGGTTGGGCAAGAGTTGCTGCTTTCAAGCGAGCTTAGACTTAATCATTTGCAGGTCCGTCAGGATTTATACCCGAAAATGTTACATTTAAAAACAGACAAACTGGTTGAGACAGTTACACAAAAGGGGCCTTTGTCTCTTCATGTCCAGCAAGCACATGCATATCGCTCTTGTTGGCCCAGATGTTAGCGTGTGAGGGGGTCTTAGTGTGGGAGGAAACCGGAATACCCAGAGAAAACGCACATGTTCTGGCAGGTGACCCCAAACCTTTTCACTTCCGATCGGGAATTGAACCCCAGCCGCCTTGGTGAAAGGCAAGTGTGCTATCCACTGCACCCCCTGACCCGAGGGGTAGAGACGTGTGCTATCCGCTGCACCACCTGACCCGAGGGGTAGAGACAGAGGGGGGCTATCCACTGCACCACCTGACCCGAGGGGTAGAGAAGTGTGCTATCCACTGCACCACCTGACCAGAGGGGTAGAGACAGAGGTGTGCTATCCACTGCACCACCTGACCCGAGGGGTAGAGACAGAGGGGGGCTATCCACTGCACCACCTGACCCGAGGGGTAGAGAAGTGTGCTATCCACTGCACCACCTGACCAGAGGGGAAGAGACAGAGGTGTGCTATCCACTGCACCACCTGACCCGAGGGGTAGAGACCTGACCCGAGGGGTAGAGACAGAGCAGAACATTAATCATGACAGCATGATTGTAAGTTGCTTCCTTTTTTCATTCATGTCATATCCACAACTGATTACTAATTTCTGTTATCTGTCAAGATGCCAGTGGGCATTTTTATTGATTATAATTGATTTGATGATAGGATGTGATGTAGATACCTTGTTTTCGTTTGCCGTGGCCTGACGTAGCAGATCCTCCTACAAAACAGCAGCATGTTGATGACAAAGCAGGACCGGGGCTAAAAAGGTCTGACAACTGAAGTTAAGTTTATGTCAAAACAAATTGTACTATTATTCATTCATTTTTAATTTTTTCCCTTTTCCCCCAAACCTCAGTTTTGTTTTTACACATTACATCATTTGTGGCCATTTCTTGGATAAGCCCTGTTTAAGTCTAAAAGATGCAAAAAGAAAGCACAACTGCAAAACAAAATGCCTCTTAAGCCTTATTGAAAATTGGATCTCATTTTGCCCTCAAATTGTTAACTAGAGGAAACTGTGTATGCTAATAGTAGAAAACTCTTTAACACTTTGCAAGTTGGCTTTACCAAAATATTTATCAAGTGTGACATTTTTTTTAGTAACAAAGTTTCACGATGAAAAACTCATGAACAAGATATTTGATAACTGACATCATTAAAAATAGCTACCACATCTTAAAAATAAACTTTTCACTGATTGTAAAGATATAATATCTGAATTATTCCATCACATAAAAGATACATCCTATCAAAAACATCTTCCTGGCATTCCAACGCATCGCCATAATGTAGTCTTGGTCAAGGAAACATTTGATCATTTTTCCATTTAATGCAGAAAATGTATATCTTATAGTTATATAACCTCGGTATAACATCTGTTTATGTATCTGATAACAATTCCTATCTAAAATGTGTCTTTTTCATAGGCTAGCTAATTGTTTGAAGTCGTCTCCATTAGAATAGAATACCTAAAACCAAGCAATAACCTGCGTTTTCGACTTTAAGGTTTCAATATAAACATTTCTATATATGAAATTGATACAGATATAGAGGATCTGTCATTCGTTTCCCTTCATATTAGATTTATGATATAAATTTTCCTTGCGAGCCTTTGGCGAGCAAATATGAAAAATCCAAAAAAAGTATCATAAATCCAATATAAAAGGAAACGCATGACAAATTCTTTTTATCATATTATACAAAATAAACTGTATAATTGTGATCTGAAACGAATATTTTGCACTTGGCTGTCTCTGAACCGATGAAGATTGTGTCCGCTTCACAATGATGTGATGTCACATTGATTTTTCCTATTCGATTGTGATGTCATTTTCGGAGTGATATTACACACGTTACATAAACATAATCTATGCGAGTGCTTTTTGAGACTGCATAACACGGTATTCATATGATAAAAATATAAATGCTAATAGTAAATGGCGTAACAGATTTTTTACTTATGGACACTATTGTTTTAGGATATCCTTTGTACATGGCTTCTTTCACCTGGCGAGACTTCTTTTCTTTATCTATTTCATCCTTCTTCTCTTGTTCTTCCTTTTCTTCTTTCTGTTGTGCTTCCCACTCTTCTTTGATCCTTTTCTAAAGATTATAAAAACAAATATTCAATCAGCGATTGTTTGAATTTAACTCCAAGCATGCAATTATGCTAATTTGAAAGTGCAAGTAAACAAGGATACTCTAATTTGAAAGAGCAAGTAAACAAGGAGACTCCTTAATGTGTCTGTAAAAGATATAACAAAGACTATATTTTAATTGCCTTCCTGAGATAATGTACATACATAAGTAAAGCAAGTTTGATGAATGTATCTGCAAATGAAATAGCAAGGAAGTTAAAGTTCGGACAAACTATGGTATCAAATATGAACAAACGATCACGACTCCTTCTAAACAATAACTAACATGAAGTGGGCAGCACTCCATCTTCCCCAGATACACACGTATAGTTTGGTGAATGAAGGTACACGCATAATTACAAAACAAATTGTACTCGAGACAAAAATTGTTGACATCAAGCTAGCTAGAAAATGCCATACTGAACACAGCAATGGATGGGACTGATAATTAATGCTTTTACTCCCAATTCATAAATCTGTTCTTCTAAGAACATACATGACAGTTTTCCTTTTGAAATTTTTGATAAATAAATGACAAGTCTAAATATTGAGTGAATATACTGATTTTCATGCCTGCCGCCAGGCTATATAACATAAACATGATGTTATTTCATTGTAGAACATAACAATGCAGTAACTTTTCACCTCTTGTTCCTCCCTATTCTGTTTCTCTACCCTCTCTCTCTCCTTTGTCCTCTGCCACTGGTCCAGTGCTTGTTTCTCTCGCTCCAGCCATTGGGCATGAAGATATGCCCTCTCAGCCTCATCTCTTTGCTGCTTCAGCTTCTCAAATTCTTCATCGGTAGCTTCAACTTCTGACAACAACCAGAGGACATCATATATCTAACAAAACTTACAGAGCTTTGGACATTTAAATTTGATATTGTTAACTTCTTGATTTATTGGCAGGTCTTATCAATTGTACATGCTGCAATTTAATACTATCCATCCTTTGCTATAATAGTTGACTATTATATGTATAAAATTATGTAGGGCAATGACCATTCTGATACTGTACATGAAAGTACCAATGTATATACAGCATATCTAACTTATCTATTGTAGTGATATAGTTTCTCATCTTCTATCTGTTGGTTTCTGTATATGATGGAATGTTTGAAATAAATGATGTCAACTCCTTCATTGAATCAAAGTTGTAAAATCTACCGGATGTGAGGCTTTACTTAAACAAGAGGCACATGGGGCTTAACGGTCACCTGAGTTCTGATATATTTATACAGAGAATTGATTCTTGATTATTGTTTTTAAAACGTGAACAGAAATATTATTCAAAGTGACAAAAAAACACAATAAAACCACCTTATTTATATATAGCATACAGATTTAAGGCTGAAAAGTATTTGAAACTAGCACCTCTGATTCTAAACAAGGGAAATGAAGAAATTTTAGCACACTGACTCCTTTGGGCACCGCCCTAAGCCTACAGCCCTTGGGGTGGGGGACTGGCTCAAAATTTTCAAAGTATCAAACTGTCAACTCAGGGTTAACATATTCCAATCAAATTATGATCAACATGTAATATCCAAAGTATCATTTGCCATATACACCATAATAAATACCCAGGGGGAAACTTGAGACCCCAGGGTCATGAAATTCACAATTTTGGTAAAGCACCTTAAGACCCTTCCATCTATGAAGAGTATTTGATTCTACCATATCTGGGTCTTGAGAAGATTTTTGAAATTTCAGTCAATTCAACCCTTTTTGGCCCCACCCATCAGCCCCTGGGGGTCAGTCAGGGCTGATTTGTGCATACCATCAAACTGCTATCCAATACTGATAATGCTAACCAAGTTTGAATTAATTCCAATGAAAATTAAACAAATGCTGTCCAAAATGTGATTTCCCTATATAAACTATAGTAAAGTTTACCCCCTCCCCAGGGGGAAACGTGAGACCACAGGGTTATGAAATTCACAATTTCGGTAAAGGACCTTAAGAGATGAAATCTGTGTAAAGTATTTGATTCTACCATATCACGATCTTGAGAAGAAGATTTTTGAAATTTTAATCAATTTTTTTAGACTTCGTCTCAGGTGACTTAAAAAGTTAAAATGGATGGCTGGGTGGCAGAGTGGACAGCACACTCGCCTTTCACCAAAGCGACCCGGGCGAAAAAAGGCCCCAAATTTGTGATGGTTGATTATCATGTTTATATACATTGAGTTAGTTTTTGTTCAAATTGTAAAAGACACCTGGCAACACTCTTGGTAAATCCTGTGTCTTTATACAATTCCAAAATAACTCTAGTTAGATAATTATAAATTTTATGACACCTAGATAAATTTGAGAGACCAACGCAGAGGTGGACTCGAGACTTTTTCCACGTGCAAGTGATAAGAAAATTGTTTGAACCACAAACCCTGAAAATATTGAGTGATTAATTGTTTATCATCTATATACCACTACCTTATATATTTCTCAATTTGTAAATAATCAACTTAATAACATATCTCCCAACTGACTTCCAGGCTTAATGATCATAGAGATCCTCGGTCTGTGACAAACAGAGGAATACCATGCAACTATGTAGAAAGATATTTTTTAAACAACATTAATCTATTGTCATTGGCTTTCCCATATGCACAGGTATATATTCACTTAAAATGCTGTTGTTACCCTAACAATATGTTTTCCTAATTATTTAATGATTTGTTTATGACAAGACTATTTTCTTATGTGGAACATCTTTGTGTGGATACTATTTCCGGTTCAAGATGTCACCTAGCCCGATCAGGTGTTCCTTATTGAAAAATCCCATTCCTAAATGGGAAAAGCCAATTGCATGTTCTTTTCAACTTCTTCTAGAGTATTCTCATACTGACAGCCCATGATAACAGATTTACCATGCTACTGGTAGGTAGAATAATGTAGTATATAGATGATAAACATCACAACCAACCATTAATCGTTTGGGAATCTCTATATCTGTGATGAAAAATTATAAGATAGAGCGCTTACTGCTTAATTTATATATTATAGTAAAGATAAGCTGCTATAACATAGCTTCTGACAAGACATTTTTATATTGCGTCGTCAGATCTAGAGCTACAAAGAGGTCCTGTGCAAACTAATGGAGCAAACGCAAAAGTGCTAATCTGTAAGATTACATATAATTCACACCTCGTATGACAGATCACACGTGACGTTATCTCAATTATGAGATTCTATATATGGCCTGCATGGCGAAATGTAGTATAGTATTGGTTATATCATAGGAACCGAGCAATATGTCAGTTATTATACGAGACGGGCAGGGCTACTTCTCGAGCGCGTAGCACGAGAGATGTAAGCCCTGCCTCTCGAGTAAGATTACAATAACTGACATATTGCGAGGTTTATGATGTAACCGACTTGTCGCATAAAGCGCCACGTGACAATTGTTTTGGTAAAGTCTGACATTTTCTTTAAAACATCACAACATGTCGGACTGCATCCTAATTAACCAAAGTGTTTTTGACACGATGCATCTGATCTCTCATACACGCATTGAAAGTGACCTAGAAAGTATCACTGAAACATTTCAGACATCAATTGCCCTTGCTATGTTAACTTGATAATTTAACAACATTTCAGGCAGGGTTTACTTCCAAGTTACATGTATATAGGAGATCAACAGAAATAGTTCATATTACAAACCAGTATGTGGATACGGAAGAATGTGCTGTCAATTAAGTCTAAATTGCCAGGTGTGATTACCACTGGGCTTGCTCCATTAGCTAGGCATGGGATCGATTCAGTACCTGGGCAGGGCAGAGGTAGCCGGGTAGTAAAATTAGTACGACTGAAATCCATACCCAAACTCTCGATTCCTTTATCTGCTGCCAACTCCTTGGCGACTTCTCGTCTTTTATTGCGTCGCCTTTCTCTCTTTAGTCTTGCTCTCCATTGCTTATGACTGATGTAAGAAAAAGAAATACATTTGTAATTGCATAAATCATGGTCGTTTTTATTTAAACGGTTAAACCGGTTGGAGCACAGTTATTCATTTATTAAATAAGTAATATAATCTGATGCTGCTTTCAGGTGAGCATTGACAAAGCCTTGCAAGGTCTGCACACAGACTTTGATATCTAATCTAATTTCGTGGTCTGCATAGATGACTTCATCACCTTGGCTCATGTAATGTGACAATCATTAGCTAGAGCGACAGTACGTAGATGAGACAGAGGCATTTCACATTTTATATTTGATTTGCAGTCTTAGACAAGATGTTCAAGTTATCATGCGTGTGTAATACATATGGGTCTCTGAACAAGTGTACAGTTATGACTATATCATCCAAAAAACATCCTTTTTCTCAAAAATACGTGCTGAACGGGGGCAATCTGATTTAAAATGGTCCAAACATATAGAAAATACAGCCGCTGCAGCAAATAGATCTTTAGGCTTTTTGAAAAGAAATCTCAAAACAGAAAACAATGACATTAAAAGTAAAGCCTATCTGTCACTAGTCCGCCCTAAATTAGAATATGTCTGTACCTTGTGGGACCCATGCACACACATCAGACTCAATATACAAACTTGAAATGGTACAGAGACGCGCTGCCAGGTATACCTGCAATAGGTATCAGAATACCAGCAGCGTCTCTGACATGTTGAGCACACTTCCGTAGCCAACACTCGCAGAACGACGTCTTAAGGCCCGCCTCATTCGTATGTATAAGACAGCTAGTACATAACCTATAGCTAGTCGCCATCCCCAGTTCCTCCATTCTCACACCATCAGACAGTCGAACTCGTCAAAACCACTCTCTCTCCTTCAGACACATTCACTCAACCAAAGACACCTCTAAATATTCTTTCTTCTCTTGAACAATCACCCAGTGGAATCTTCTCCCATCCCGTGGTGATGTCTCCATCCGTTAATGTATTCCGAGTACAGCTAACTCCAGCTGTACTCGTTACATTCCGCTAAGCACCATTCCATATGTATAAAGTTTTAGCCTCACTGTTTTTAAATCCACGCATTGCACACACACACTGCAGTCCGTAATCTTCAAATGATTGAATGAGGACTGTATAACTAAAGAAGAACAGATGAAGGCGAATGAATGTAAGTAACGTAAGTACGTTGCTGGTCATATTCGTTTAAGGGCCCAAAAACGTTTACCCGATGCTATTATACATCTAGACATTACCTCAATTTAGCGCCAGAAGAAATTTCGCTACCACATTCATCAACAATTGTAATTTTCTGCAGCTCGAATCCTGCCCCTTCTCCCTCGTCGTCCATGCTTTATCTCTGTCGAACAGACGCTTGGTATTTTAATGCCGCGGTTAAGTGTAGAACCAGCCCGAGCTCGAACCGGACAATTTTGCCGTTGATGGTGATGACTAAATCCAGAGACGGAAACAAATGCGGATTTGTAAAGGAAATCGATGTATCGGAGATTTTCTTTACAGCCTGTTTACTTAGCCAGTGACGTCATCTTGGTGGTCTTAACATGTCTAATTCTAAATGTTTAGTGCGCAGTTTTTAGAGACTGAAAGGTCTTTATATAATAACCCCCCCATTTATTTGTTATTCAAACACCCTTTATACTATTGCTTCACGCATTGAAAAAAAATCATTTATATACACTTACGAATATCAGATTATTATTTACAATGCATGTTATTTTAAAATGTTGCATGTGATATATGTATATCAGAAAGGCTCCAGGGGTGTTAATAATTTGGAACATTTATTTACACCATTAAACTCTGTAAAGCAATGTTTGAAATTAGTTAAGTATCATTTTACTAGTCTGGGTAATGCAATGGCGGATCCAGAGGGTTTTTTTGGGCTTCAGGAAACCCCCCACCCTGAGAATTTTCTTTAAAAATCATGTTTTTTCAACATTTTCCCCAATTTTTCCCCCCATGGAACCCCCCCCCCCCAGGAAATTTGGAAACCCCCCCAGATAGGTCTCTGGATCCGCCACTGTAATGAAAAGTGGCTTAGAGATTCACATAATGACCGTAATTGTGAAAACGGCAATAAGTTGAGAACAATGCCTCGAGTACTATGGATTTCAGGTATTGACAGGCGCTAGCTAAATTTCGCAGTGGTAATTTAAAGCTAAGCATTGAAACTGGTCGGTATATTCTCGGTATATTCTCGTCCTAAAATTCTTTTAGAAGATAGACTTTGTACATTTTGTGATTGAAACTGTATTGAAGACGAATGCCATTTCTGATTTTATGTGATTTTTATTCAGATATCAGCGCTCATCTTTTTACGACAACAGAACAGATTATACCAGGTTTTAACTATTTTAACACTGTATAGAAACTTGTGATCTTAATGAATGAACATACATACAGTTCATAAAATGTAACGTAGAAGAATGAGTTTTTAATATTAAGTCTTAAACATTTTTTAGTATCTCTGAGCTAATTTTTATAATTGATAAATGACGTTGTATTAACGAATATCTTTAGTGTCTCCTGTAAGCCGCAGTAGACTGGGTGTCATCCAGATATTGTTTGTACATTTTAGATCATGCTTGTATGTATGTATTTTAAACAAAATTGACATGTGACACTTTAATAAAATAATTTGTATTTGTATTGATAAACCGGTCAAGTATGGACTTCAAGTATACATGCTTTGTGATTCAAACAATGGATACTGTTGCAGACTTGAACTCTATACTGGACGTGGAGGGCAGCAGGCATCACAAAGCACATTTGGACTTACCTATGACCTAGTGATGTGCCTTGTCAGTCCACATTTGAATAAAGGCTACCACTTTTACATGGACAATTGTTTCAGCAGTCCCCATTTATTTTATAACTTGTATCTAAATGCAACACTTGCAGGTGGAACTGTGCGAAGTAACAGACGGGGTATTCCAGAATCTGAAATCTGCAAAACCTGCTAAATGGGAGATATTGTTGTCAACAATGGCACTCTTGTTGGCGTGCAATATGCTGATAAGAAGTATGTCTGTCTCCTAACTACAATAGTAATTAACTTCAGGCTTATCAATATTGCATACGATTTCGTAACATTCGTAACGACGTCATGCAATAATATGTGTACCGAGAAAGATATATAAAATTGAGGAAAGTTGATACAATGTTATTTGAATTCTAGCATTGAAATTTTTAAATATCATACATACACATATAAACAAAATATGGATATAACTGCCTTGTTGAAGTTAAAAGGAAGTATGAGGTGCTCATTAAAATTCCTTTTAAAACTCTGAGATCAGAAATACTCCTTTGATATTTATCACAGATGTAGTAGCTGTAAACAATGTAACATTTAAATTTGATGAATTAAATTAATAGAAACATCATTCTTAATTGTATACCTCACGTTGACACACCTGACACATCTGCAAGTCCAGCTAAACGACTAAAGTGCCACACTGCGCCAACTATAGCCGATCAAACTTCAGGTATAACTTCGACATTGGAATGTCTGTAGGGACAAAACTTTCAGATGCTCAGAAGTACGACATTCTACAGAATGTTTTCCATCCAGACGAGGAATACTCCTTTCTAAAGACCATGATGGGTCGAGGAACAGAATTTTCCAGATTCAGTGGCTGAAACGTTACCCTGGACTAGTTTATTCACCAACTTGTGATGTGGCCTTTTGCCTTCACTGCACACTTTTTGCTGTGGAGACAACTAAGCGGGGACAACTTGTTTCTGAACCATTCAGAAATTAGAAGAAGGCTATTGAGAGGTTTGATGAACATTTTTTTCAAAATATGACACAATTCGGGCAACAAGAGTGGTTCAAGTCATCAGAAAACAGGAACTGGCTTTGAGCTGCACATGGATTGCTACACCGAGAGTGTCAACTTCACGAAGTGCATGGAAAACAAACTGATTCCGATTCCACGTCAAATAGATGCTGCACTAGAGGAAAGGAGGAAGAATATGCGGGTAATAGAGACCATTGCTAAAACTGTGCTATTTTGTGGAAGACATAACATTAGCCTACGAGGTCAGAGAGATGACAGTCGTCATAATGGAGATCCATCTATTAACACAGGAAACTTTAAGGCACTTTTACTTGTTGTCAGAGCCCTGAAGAATGTTTCCCTAGTGAAAGCATCTATCCAGGATTGCAGGGATAACATAGATGAAATCCACGCATTTGGTATCGAGAAGCTGAGAAACTAGCAGAGGACCTTGATGTTCCTGTCACCATACCCAGAACTTGTCGACGCCAAACACACAGAAACAATGTTCCTGCAGATTCAACAGAGGACAATTATAGGAAGTCTCTCAGCATCCCAATGATGGACCATCTCCTGGAGGAAATGAAGACACGCTTCACTGACTTGTATGAGCGAACAGCACTAGGGCTGAAACTTGTTCCTTCAGAATTGGAAAATAGTGTAGAGGTGAATTCACTGAAGGCCTTTTTCCAGGAGGACATGCCATCGCCATCAACATTTGATGCAGACTTCCAACAGTGGAAATTCTATTGGACGGATCAGACAGAGAAGCCCACCTCCCTTTCAACTGCTATCAAGGAATGTGATATCCACATGTTTGAAAACATTTCAACTTTATTAAAAATATGTGGAACATTTCCATTAACAAGTTGTGAATGCGAACGTAGCATCAGTGTGCTGATACATCTCAAAACGTATCTGCGGTCAACAATGGGACAGCAGAGAAAGACCTCTCTGGCTCTTATGTTCATTCATAGAGCAGTGAAAGTTCTAACTACAGACATTGTGAGAGAGTTTGCCAGGAAGAATCCAAGGAAGATGGAGCTTCCAAGCATTTTGATTGAGGAATGAAATGAGACATCATGACATTACATTGTGTTTAAATATCTTAAGCTTGGACAAACAATCTTTGTTGTGCTTCAATTCCCAAACACCATAACCAATTTGAAGTGACTCAAATGGAAGGTCAAAACATTATTTTAAATGTTACCTTAACTTAAGAGTTTTATCTAGTCTTTCATTAAGTAACTTTCCATCATATCATCAGCTAATAATGTATTAGAAGCTTTACTATTATGAATCATTTGACTGAGTCATGTATCTGCATGTCCTTTTATTTCGTTTGATTTTTATACAAAAGTGATGTGCAATTTCATATTATAACTTGAGAGATTATTTTTATCTGACGCATCAGTTTGCATCAGTTTTAAACCAGTTTTGTAATATACATTGTATAAAAGGAAGTCACCTGCTAATAGTAACTATATCATTGTATGTATAAGGTGACCCAGAACAATATTTGTTTATTCTTTCATAAATTTGTATTTTTAGGAAATAGTGATCTGTATCACATGTCATTTTATATTTATAACAGAAACTATCATATTTTCCCATCATTGTGTTGCATCAATTTTATAGTAGTCATGTTTAAATAACAGAAAGTCACCTGCTAATAGTAACTATATCATTGTATGTATAAAAATAAGGTGATCTAGACAAGTATGTGTTTATCCTTTGCTAAAGTTTGTATTTTTAGAGAATAGTGAACATGATTTCTTTTATATTTTAACAGAAATGATGTTCAATCTGAAGCAGTATTAGGTTGATCCAATATTCATCTAGTCTTGTTTATTATATAAAAAAATGTATATAGGATTTGTTATGTTATTTATTTGATAATTAAAGTTAAAGAGAAATGTGTATGACTGTTCGTTATTCATTAAGCTTTAATTAGGGTCCCTACATTCAAAACCTTTATTTAAGTTAACTACAGCATCTGAAAACCATTTTCATATCAGCCTTCAATACTTGTACCCTGCTTTAAAATAGGTAGCATGGTTGACACAGGGAGACGAGATCATGAAGGCAACCACATTCGTAAGCCAGACTGTGTCCTTTCATATAATCGTCACATGGGCGCTGTTGACCGCTGTGACCAGATGGTTGCCTATGGAGGTTTTGATTGGCGGACCTTAGCGTGGTGGAAGAAAATGTTTTACCATATGCTTTGTCTAGCAGTGTTTAATTCGTACCTCCTCTACAAATACAGGACCCCTCAATCAGTTAAGCAAAGAGTATTTAGGAGAGAGCTTGTGGCCCAAATGGTTGAAGCTGCTGAAGTTCCAAGAATGAATCAAAAAGGAAGAAAGGTGAAATCTGCGGAGAATCTCGAAGATTAACAGCAAGGTATTTCCTTAGCCATTTACCATCAACAAACAAAAGACCTCATGGCAGGAAACAGTGCATTGTGTGTGGGCCAGCTGAAGCCGACATATTTAAATCGTCCAATCCAGGCATAGCACCTCCAAAAAGGACAGGACACGAAACCTGCTTTCAGTGCCAGCAGTGTTGTGTACCGTTGTGTATCGAGCCCTGCTTTCAGTTGTATCACATAAAGTCGGAATACATTTTAGCCTACAAACGGCAAATGTTAGGAGTACAGGCCCACACCGAGGAGTAATATAAAATCCGATGAGTATATATTTTACCATGCCACTACTAACTTTCATTCTTAAGATGGACAATATTAGACTTGTACGGTAATACCCTGGTATATTGCTTATAATGATTAGACAGACTTCGTTTTCACTTAATTGGAACTGAAGGGTATTGAGTATGAAGATTATTTTCTGCAGGTATGTTTTATAAGTGGTATTAGTGTATGAATTTATGAAAATTTGAATTTTCAGTATCATGTAGGGGAGAGTTATCTAGATGATACTGAAAACTTCCCAAACAATTTTATACAACCTGTCTAATATGTAATTATATCTATGATATATACTATCTAATCACTTACAGATTATATCAACACCATTTAGATATCATTTTGTAAGTTATAGTGAGAATAGAGAAAATTTGATTTTGCCTGTTTTGATGCGAATTGTAAAACATCAGTAACACAACTGGTAAGTATAAATGGCCTAAATATACAAGTTTTAGGTATTTTTCGGTTATAAAATGACTTCAATGGCTTAGATCTAATTCTGAACAACATTTAAAAAACAAAAATGAATTAAACAAAAAATCAAACAATTCAGTACTAGGTGTATCCCCATATGGAACACTTCAGCACCACTAGGGTTAACGCTAATAAGGCAAAGAAGAATGTTGAGGATTGTATGGGCAAAATAAGTAGGGTAGGTGTTTTTTTTGTAAGAATGTGTAATTTTGAAATTGGATCATAGTTTGATAGACTAAAACCCTCAGTAGAGCACAGCAAAATTACTGCACAACTCGTAGAGAGCTAATTGTTGTTGTCACCTTATTAAGGCATTTTAGGCACTATATTGGGGGCACCCATTTCCTCATACGCACTGACCATGCTGCTTTGACCTGGTTGAAAAATTTCAGAATGTTTGTCTACCACACTGCTTATTGGGTCTGCGGGACAGCCCATCAGCATTTCCGTGCTGTCTACCTGGTCGATGTTGAATTTCATAATCGAACATATCAACTACGCTTATCCATCTAGCTAGTAAACCCTCTGACTCTTTGACATATTGGATACAGATTAAACCCGGTGGCCGTTCTACAACGGTACATGTAGACCAATTTAAACCTTATGAGGGGGGTCCATTCCTGTGGCTTGGAGGGAAGAAGGCAATACAGAAGATGAGCTCATGTCTGACATGTCTGTAGCTCCCCAAGCCAACCATGACGTTGACCTTGATATTGACCTTGACATTGGCCATGGCATTGACCGTGACAGTGACTTTGACCGGTTGGAAGTATCTCCCCCTCCTGTTGTACCTAAGTACAGTCGATTTGGAAGAAAAATCCGGCCCAAGGTCCAATTTAGCGCCACCCTGTAGTTTACAGATACCGTCTGTTGTTTGTCTTGTCGTTTGTTTTGTGGCGTTCCTGTGTTGTGTATCTGGAAATTAAACTGAAATGTTAAAAGCATATATTTTATTTCTTTGCTATGCTACAAATAGCCACTAGTATATTCAGTAAGTTTCAACTAATAATGTTGGATGAGAAGGCCTGGAGTCTGAAATAAATATTACGACATGTATTATTACATGTATATCCAGTCAAGTATAATTAATAAGGTTAAACAAGAAGGCCTAGGCCTGGAAGTTTATTGTTTGAACTTTACTACACTAGTAAGAAGGCTGTGAGCCTGATACCAAATTAACAATTATTAATTTTAGCCAAATGGATATTTGGGATCTACTTGTGAGCGAGGAGGAGATCGCTGTGATTCAGCAGGACACACGATCCGTTTGGGTAGTCCGAAAAATAAAGGTATACTCAGGCATGCTTCGCCATTGGGCTGAAATACATGCGAGGACAGTGCAGAGGGTGCGGTGTCCTCGCTGCAGTTTTTTCCATATAAGGAAGAACCAGGTTGTTCGCCATGTGCGGCATGAGCACAAAGTTGAGGCGGCAGAAGCCGTGAGGATGGTAGCCCCAGGGGAGAGGGTGCCTAACAACAGATACATTTCTACAGGGAATATAAGCATCCCCATCCGGTCGTCGGTAACCCCAGGGTCAGTGATAATTTCCAATGAGGACAGTGAGATCCTAGCGTACGTCGATGATGCGTGGCATTAGACAAAAAATGAACTGTAAAGTTATATATTGTTTTATTTTGTTAAAAGGCCTTATCTTCTGCTATACAGGTACTTGGACATATCATTGTTGTTGTTATGTTATATGGAGAGTTCATTCGTGATATATATATTTGTAGGGAATATACCATTTTTTTGTAATTCAATTGTGGCTATATAATTTTAACTTTTTCTATTTAAAAGTAATTGACATTTTGTCATTGAACAATTTCAAGGTCAAAGTGATATTGAGTATGTAAAGATATGTCTTTTTGTTAATTTAACTTTATATGAATTGGCATTAAATTCATAATGTTCAAATTACTTATTTGGGATATTTATTTTATTTTAGTGTAAAGCTCCTGGTTGGACTTCGAACTGAATTGATTGAGAGGAATTAAGGGAAACCTCCTCACCATAGCTGTGGGGCGAGTGTTCAATATGTCTAGAATGTTTTAATGTGTATATTACTATGTTCTTATCTATAAAATGTATCTGGAATTTTAAAAGTGTGTACGAGTAATTTGCAATAGTAAAAGTATAGGTTTGACAGTAATGGTATTTATGTAATTATTTAAAGAATGAATTTATAACCATTTGGAAAAGATAACTGAATACATACATTCAAGTTACAGATTAAGAAATGAGTATATTAATAAATATCATTGTATATGTACATTTGATAGGGTAAAATAGATATATGTTATATAATAGCATTTGTCGATAGAGTTATTTCCCTTTTACTATATTATGTGTGCAAGTATATGAGGTATGTTCAGTTGTAAATATGTATGTGAAATTGGGGTTCTTGCACTTGCACAAAGTACTCGACGACAAATATTGCGTTTCTTTTGCTTTATTCGTATGGAGAATCCGTATGGAAAATCCCTAAAATAATATAAATACACTAGTTGTACAATAGACACATATTAAACATATTTCCTATCGAACACACCTAACATTAACTTTTACAATACATAACGCGAACAATGGAATATTTAAAAGGACGTGAACACAATTCTATGACTTCTAGATAAAAATGGAGTTACTGTATCGTTACATACAAATGAATTATAGAACATTCTCAGTGTAGAAGAATGTAACTTATAATATTTTACTTTGACTTGCAACTAGTTTACACAAAGGAATTTACGTAAGTCTTGAAAATACATCTAAGTACTGGCCAATAACTTCTTTACCTCGGCGTAGTAAAATGTCATCAAGCTCTGGGCAAAATGTCATCCTATCAAATACATATGATGCACCAGGTTCCAACTCGCACACCAGTGAACGGGGTGGCACAACAACAGTGCGAAAACGTTTACATAAAAGTTCCCATTATTCCCATGGTTATATGTAAATATGGTAGGCGAGATATCCAAATCCTCTGTAAGTGTTGATCCTCTAGCAGAATGAACAAGAGCACACACATTAGGGTAAGGTAATTCCTTGTCCAACCTACAACATATATCAACTTGTCTGTTCGGGGGTATGACAATGTTACTATCCCCTGCGCTCTTGGCAATAGCAAGACAGTAACTGTTACGCTGTAACTGTTTCTCTCTAAGAGAAATACACCTGAAAGAAAGAAACCATGGAGTTGCCAATGGTGCTTCTTAAAGGTATCTGGGTCCAAGCCACTCTTTACATTGTCTCATAAAGTGTTCAAGAATGTTAGTTCCTAAAAGAACTGGTACAATCTGATTAAAACTATAATCTGGTACAACAAGAAGTAAACATCTGGCGTCATTGTCATGTAGGAATTTATCCACTTGTATATCAACCTCTATGTACCCCAGGTATGGTAATAAATTACCCCCTGCTACCTGTATCTCTAATGCTACATCATCAAGTGGGTGTAAGGGTAAATGACCAAGATTACTCCTATAAAATGCTTCACTAACACTCGACACAGTAGCACCAGTGTCTAATAGGGCCTTAGCTTCCTTCCCATCTACGAATACATCAGCCACATTACACTTTCCTGTCAAACCAGGTGGTCCCTCATCTCGTTGTTTCTTCATCTCTAAACTAAGGGGTAGACATCCACGACCTATAGGTAACCCCTGCCCATAGGTCTCCCGTCGTTTAAATGGTTCCGCGAATGGTCCATAATAACACGACATCCAAGTTGAAGATGACCATATTGCCCACATCTAAAGCACTGAGGTTCCTCCCGTATCTGGCGTTGACCTTTCCGATATGACTCTGGCTGATGAGACTGCTGTCGATCTACCTGTTGAACATGAGGCTGCTGTCTTGCATTGCTGGGTTGTGGTTGATAGCTTT